>NC_069502.1:579361344-579388844 GCF_027579735.1 Bombina bombina
CGCATCTGGCCAAATGGGACAAGCTCAGGTACCACGTCAAGGTCCTCTCCAATACCTGAGACCCTAAAACAGCCACACAATGCAAGCTTTCAAATCCAAACAAACTGAAAACAAGGGAAGGGTGCACAGGAATATGTAACCACCCTAGACATATACAAAACACGGAAGGGAACTGCACTCTCATACCGGACCGGGTACACATCCCATGACCCTGCAACATGCTCAGCCCTGGGTGCCACTGGCACTCACAGGAAGCTGTGCTGTCTCCAGAGCCACAAGCAGTTAACCCCAGACAGGTCTGGGTGCAAGAACCATAGGGAAAATTACAAAACAAATTAATACAACACACAGAGAAAACCCAGCACTCACTTACAAGCTCTCAGCTAAGATTTAAAAGCAAAAATGGAAAGGTTAGTCACCGCATCTGGCCAAATGGGACAAGCTCAGGTACCACGTCAAGGTCCTCTCCAATACCTGAGACCCTAAAACAGCCACACAATGCAAGCTTTCAAATCCAAACAAACTGAAAACAAGGGAAGGGTGCACAGGAATATGTAACCACCCTAGACATATACAAAACACGGAAGGGAACTGCACTCTCATACCGGACCGGGTACACATCCCATGACCCTGCAACATGCTCAGCCCTGGGTGCCACTGGCACTCACAGGAAGCTGTGCTGTCTCCAGAGCCACAAGCAGTTAACCCCAGACAGGTCTGGGTGCAAGAACCATAGGGAAAATTACAAAACAAATTAATACAACACACAGAGAAAACCCAGCACTAACTTACAAGCTCTCAGCTAAGATTTAAAAGCAAAAATGGAAAGGTTAGTCACCGCATCTGGCCAAATGGGACAAGCTCAGGTACCACGTCAAGGTCCTCTCCAATACCTGAGACCCTAAAACAGCCACACAATGCAAGCTTTCAAATCCAAACAAACTGAAAACATGGGAAGGGTGCACAGGAATATGTAACCACCCTAGACATATACAAAACACGGAAGGGAACTGCACTCTCATACCGGACCGGGTACACATCCCATGACCCTGCAACATGCTCAGCCCTGGGTGCCACTGGCACTCACAGGAAGCTGTGCTGTCTCCAGAGCCACAAGCAGTTAACCCCAGACAGGTCTGGGTGCAAGAACCATAGGGAAAATTACAAAACAAATTAATACAACACACAGAGAAAACCCAGCACTCACTTACAAGCTCTCAGCTAAGATTTAAAAGCAAAAATGGAAAGGTTAGTCACCGCATCTGGCCAAATGGGACAAGCTCAGGTACCACGTCAAGGTCCTCTCCAATACCTGAGACCCTAAAACAGCCACACAATGCAAGCTTTCAAATCCAAACAAACTGAAAACAAGGGAAGGGTGCACAGGAATATGTAACCACCCTAGACATATACAAAACACGGAAGGGAACTGCACTCTCATACCGGACCGGGTACACATCCCATGACCCTGCAACATGCTCAGCCCTGGGTGCCACTGGCACTCACAGGAAGCTGTGCTGTCTCCAGAGCCACAAGCAGTTAACCCCAGACAGGTCTGGGTGCAAGAACCATAGGGAAAATTACAAAACAAATTAATACAACACACAGAGAAAACCCAGCACTCACTTACAAGCTCTCAGCTAAGATTTAAAAGCAAAAATGGAAAGGTTAGTCACCGCATCTGGCCAAATGGGACAAGCTCAGGTACCACGTCAAGGTCCTCTCCAATACCTGAGACCCTAAAACAGCCACACAATGCAAGCTTTCAAATCCAAACAAACTGAAAACAAGGGAAGGGTGCACAGGAATATGTAACCACCCTAGACATATACAAAACACGGAAGGGAACTGCACTCTCATACCGGACCGGGTACACATCCCATGACCCTGCAACATGCTCAGCCCTGGGTGCCACTGGCACTCACAGGAAGCTGTGCTGTCTCCAGAGCCACAAGCAGTTAACCCCAGACAGGTCTGGGTGCAAGAACCATAGGGAAAATTACAAAACAAATTAATACAACACACAGAGAAAACCCAGCACTCACTTACAAGCTCTCAGCTAAGATTTAAAAGCAAAAATGGAAAGGTTAGTCACCGTATCTGGCCAAATGGGACAAGCTCAGGTACCACGTCAAGGTCCTCTCCAATACCTGAGACCCTAAAACAGCCACACAATGCAAGCTTTCAAATCCAAACAAACTGAAAACAAGGGAAGGGTGCACAGGAATATGTAACCACCCTAGACATATACAAAACACGGAAGGGAACTGCACTCTCATACCGGACCGGGTACACATCCCATGACCCTGCAACATGCTCAGCCCTGGGTGCCACTGGCACTCACAGGAAGCTGTGCTGTCTCCAGAGCCACAAGCAGTTAACCCCAGACAGGTCTGGGTGCAAGAACCATAGGGAAAATTACAAAACAAATTAATACAACACACAGAGAAAACCCAGCACTCACTTACAAGCTCTCAGCTAAGATTTAAAAGCAAAAATGGAAAGGTTAGTCACCGCATCTGGCCAAATGGGACAAGCTCAGGTACCACGTCAAGGTCCTCTCCAATACCTGAGACCCTAAAACAGCCACACAATGCAAGCTTTCAAATCCAAACAAACTGAAAACAAGGGAAGGGTGCACAGGAATATGTAACCACCCTAGACATATACAAAACACGGAAGGGAACTGCACTCTCATACCGGACCGGGTACACATCCCATGACCCTGCAACATGCTCAGCCCTGGGTGCCACTGGCACTCACAGGAAGCTGTGCTGTCTCCAGAGCCACAAGCAGTTAACCCCAGACAGGTCTGGGTGCAAGAACCATAGGGAAAATTACAAAACAAATTAATACAACACACAGAGAAAACCCAGCACTCACTTACAAGCTCTCAGCTAAGATTTAAAAGCAAAAATGGAAAGGTTAGTCACCGCATCTGGCCAAATGGGACAAGCTCAGGTACCACGTCAAGGTCCTCTCCAATACCTGAGACCCTAAAACAGCCACACAATGCAAGCTTTCAAATCCAAACAAACTGAAAACAAGGGAAGGGTGCACAGGAATATGTAACCACCCTAGACATATACAAAACACGGAAGGGAACTGCACTCTCATACCGGACCGGGTACACATCCCATGACCCTGCAACATGCTCAGCCCTGGGTGCCACTGGCACTCACAGGAAGCTGTGCTGTCTCCAGAGCCACAAGCAGTTAACCCCAGACAGGTCTGGGTGCAAGAACCATAGGGAAAATTACAAAACAAATTAATACAACACACAGAGAAAACCCAGCACTCACTTACAAGCTCTCAGCTAAGATTTAAAAGCAAAAATGGAAAGGTTAGTCACCGCATCTGGCCAAATGGGACAAGCTCAGGTACCACGTCAAGGTCCTCTCCAATACCTGAGACCCTAAAACAGCCACACAATGCAAGCTTTCAAATCCAAACAAACTGAAAACAAGGGAAGGGTGCACAGGAATATGTAACCACCCTAGACATATACAAAACACGGAAGGGAACTGCACTCTCATACCGGACCGGGTACACATCCCATGACCCTGCAACATGCTCAGCCCTGGGTGCCACTGGCACTCACAGGAAGCTGTGCTGTCTCCAGAGCCACAAGCAGTTAACCCCAGACAGGTCTGGGTGCAAGAACCATAGGGAAAATTACAAAACAAATTAATACAACACACAGAGAAAACCCAGCACTCACTTACAAGCTCTCAGCTAAGATTTAAAAGCAAAAATGGAAAGGTTAGTCACCGCATCTGGCCAAATGGGACAAGCTCAGGTACCACGTCAAGGTCCTCTCCAATACCTGAGACCCTAAAACAGCCACACAATGCAAGCTTTCAAATCCAAACAAACTGAAAACAAGGGAAGGGTGCACAGGAATATGTAACCACCCTAGACATATACAAAACACGGAAGGGAACTGCACTCTCATACCGGACCGGGTACACATCCCATGACCCTGCAACATGCTCAGCCCTGGGTGCCACTGGCACTCACAGGAAGCTGTGCTGTCTCCAGAGCCACAAGCAGTTAACCCCAGACAGGTCTGGGTGCAAGAACCATAGGGAAAATTACAAAACAAATTAATACAACACACAGAGAAAACCCAGCACTCACTTACAAGCTCTCAGCTAAGATTTAAAAGCAAAAATGGAAAGGTTAGTCACCGCATCTGGCCAAATGGGACAAGCTCAGGTACCACGTCAAGGTCCTCTCCAATACCTGAGACCCTAAAACAGCCACATAATGCAAGCTTTCAAATCCAAACAAACTGAAAACAAGGGAAGGGTGCACAGGAATATGTAACCACCCTAGACATATACAAAACACGGAAGGGAACTGCACTCTCATACCGGACCGGGTACACATCCCATGACCCTGCAACATGCTCAGCCCTGGGTGCCACTGGCACTCACAGGAAGCTGTGCTGTCTCCAGAGCCACAAGCAGTTAACCCCAGACAGGTCTGGGTGCAAGAACCATAGGGAAAATTACAAAACAAATTAATACAACACACAGAGAAAACCCAGCACTCACTTACAAGCTCTCAGCTAAGATTTAAAAGCAAAAATGGAAAGGTTAGTCACCGCATCTGGCCAAATGGGACAAGCTCAGGTACCACGTCAAGGTCCTCTCCAATACCTGAGACCCTAAAACAGCCACACAATGCAAGCTTTCAAATCCAAACAAACTGAAAACAAGGGAAGGGTGCACAGGAATATGTAACCACCCTAGACATATACAAAACACGGAAGGGAACTGCACTCTCATACCGGACCGGGTACACATCCCATGACCCTGCAACATGCTCAGCCCTGGGTGCCACTGGCACTCACAGGAAGCTGTGCTGTCTCCAGAGCCACAAGCAGTTAACCCCAGACAGGTCTGGGTGCAAGAACCATAGGGAAAATTACAAAACAAATTAATACAACACACAGAGAAAACCCAGCACTCACTTACAAGCTCTCAGCTAAGATTTAAAAGCAAAAATGGAAAGGTTAGTCACCGCATCTGGCCAAATGGGACAAGCTCAGGTACCACGTCAAGGTCCTCTCCAATACCTGAGACCCTAAAACAGCCACACAATGCAAGCTTTCAAATCCAAACAAACTGAAAACAAGGGAAGGGTGCACAGGAATATGTAACCACCCTAGACATATACAAAACACGGAAGGGAACTGCACTCTCATACCGGACCGGGTACACATCCCATGACCCTGCAACATGCTCAGCCCTGGGTGCCACTGGCACTCACAGGAAGCTGTGCTGTCTCCAGAGCCACAAGCAGTTAACCCCAGACAGGTCTGGGTGCAAGAACCATAGGGAAAATTACAAAACAAATTAATACAACACACAGAGAAAACCCAGCACTAACTTACAAGCTCTCAGCTAAGATTTAAAAGCAAAAATGGAAAGGTTAGTCACCGCATCTGGCCAAATGGGACAAGCTCAGGTACCACGTCAAGGTCCTCTCCAATACCTGAGACCCTAAAACAGCCACACAATGCAAGCTTTCAAATCCAAACAAACTGAAAACAAGGGAAGGGTGCACAGGAATATGTAACCACCCTAGACATATACAAAACACGGAAGGGAACTGCACTCTCATACCGGACCGGGTACACATCCCATGACCCTGCAACATGCTCAGCCCTGGGTGCCACTGGCACTCACAGGAAGCTGTGCTGTCTCCAGAGCCACAAGCAGTTAACCCCAGACAGGTCTGGGTGCAAGAACCATAGGGAAAATTACAAAACAAATTAATACAACACACAGAGAAAACCCAGCACTCACTTACAAGCTCTCAGCTAAGATTTAAAAGCAAAAATGGAAAGGTTAGTCACCGCATCTGGCCAAATGGGACAAGCTCAGGTACCACGTCAAGGTCCTCTCCAATACCTGAGACCCTAAAACAGCCACACAATGCAAGCTTTCAAATCCAAACAAACTGAAAACAAGGGAAGGGTGCACAGGAATATGTAACCACCCTAGACATATACAAAACACGGAAGGGAACTGCACTCTCATACCGGACCGGGTACACATCCCATGACCCTGCAACATGCTCAGCCCTGGGTGCCACTGGCACTCACAGGAAGCTGTGCTGTCTCCAGAGCCACAAGCAGTTAACCCCAGACAGGTCTGGGTGCAAGAACCATAGGGAAAATTACAAAACAAATTAATACAACACACAGAGAAAACCCAGCACTCACTTACAAGCTCTCAGCTAAGATTTAAAAGCAAAAATGGAAAGGTTAGTCACCGCATCTGGCCAAATGGGACAAGCTCAGGTACCACGTCAAGGTCCTCTCCAATACCTGAGACCCTAAAACAGCCACACAATGCAAGCTTTCAAATCCAAACAAACTGAAAACAAGGGAAGGGTGCACAGGAATATGTAACCACCCTAGACATATACAAAACACGGAAGGGAACTGCACTCTCATACCGGACCGGGTACACATCCCATGACCCTGCAACATGCTCAGCCCTGGGTGCCACTGGCACTCACAGGAAGCTGTGCTGTCTCCAGAGCCACAAGCAGTTAACCCCAGACAGGTCTGGGTGCAAGAACCATAGGGAAAATTACAAAACAAATTAATACAACACACAGAGAAAACCCAGCACTCACTTACAAGCTCTCAGCTAAGATTTAAAAGCAAAAATGGATTTGTTTGGATTTGAAAGCTTGCATTGTGTGGCTGTTTTAGGGTCTCAGGTATTGGAGAGGACCTTGACGTGGTACCTGAGCTTGTCCCATTTGGCCAGATGCGGTGACTAACCTTTCCATTTTTGCTTTTAAATCTTAGCTGAGAGCTTGTAAGTGAGTGCTGGGTTTTCTCTGTGTGTTATATATATATATATATATATATATATATATATATATATATATATATATGTGTGTGTGTGTGTGTGTATTTATGTATTTACGTATGAATATAAATGCATACATATACATATATATATATATATATATATATATATATATATATATACATATACATAACATAGCAAGGATGTGCCACTCTCACCTTTCTTCATCTGCCAGGGTGCTAGTGAAATACATAGTAGCAAAAAGAAAAAACTCGCACTCACTGGATCTTTTTTAAAAAATCAGATTTACTGTGATAAATGTGTAACGTTTCGGGAATTTTACATCCCCTTCCTCAGACACAAGTGATACAAAACACAATGCCTTTATGGCCAAACATAGTATAAACCCCACCCCCAATTAGACAAAAAAACGCCAAAAAAAAACGGTTGTCATGGTAACCACTAGGTCACAAATAATCAACTTAGTAAAATTATTCATATATAGTCTGAGTACATCTTACTCGTAGTGCTAATCAGCATAATGCTGTGACTTATATAAACAGAGGACACAAGAGAAACATGGATAGCATGAAACAAGAAAGACATACAGTTCCACACCTATACGGATTTGACACTAAAACATTTGTAAGGATAAGCTCACTTCTGATTAGATCAATACTATATCAGACGAATATGCCTATGGCACTAGCCTCTATATACTGTTGGAATACCAATGTGACATGTGTTGCTAGCAGAAAAGCGCTACTTACCCCTTACGATTTTTGGAATGTTTCCAGCAGGCACTCCTGTAACCACAGAGGCATCACCATTCAGTCCGTGATACCGGAAGTGACAAACACAGTCATAGAGAAGGCATTGACCAATCAATGGGCATCTCTCAGGTTACCCTGGAAACATAACAAAACCAAAACAACACGGCGAAAAGCGCCCCCAAGGCATACCAGCACATCACTTACGCAATCTACCCCTCAAAGAAATATTGTTGTGAATCTCTGCACTTACAGTCCCTGACTTCTAGTAATATAATACAAAAAACATTTATATCAATTACCACCCCTATCCTCTAGGTGAAATGTTAGTTAAAAACAGGCAAGCAACTATAATATGATATGTTCCAAATCTATAGGGAAATGATACCTATCCCTTGCAACCATTAACTCAAACACTGTGTGTATCATAAGCAGGATAATACATATAATACTGTATATCAAGTCTGTTCACATAATGTGGTATATGCCAAGTATCTCAGAACAAGAATCTCGGAACAAAAATCTTGGAACAAAAGAGACCCTCTAACTATATATCCAAAGTGGATTGCACTTACCACAGCTATAAACTACATTAAAAAATTATAAACTATATAGAACATAATAGGTGTTGGAAAATATACTGTCACTCACATCTAGGGGCCAGCAAGATACAAACAAAGCATACATATACAGAAAAGGGCATAACAGTCGATATTAATAGTGCCCAAAATTTAACACAGTAAAAAATGTATTAAAGATATTAAAGGTATATATTAAACCTAAGTCAATAGGGGGATTAATAAATTGATGAACAGGCTCAGAAAGCCTATAATGTCAACATGCTAGTCTCAGAATATAACTAAATGTAATCATGGACTCGCATATAAAGTCATGTGCTCTCATCAACCCTCTAGAAATAACAGGCAGTGGACTCTCATAAAATTCTCAAATAGGTTTTCACAAAAAGCAATGCCAGTCAAACATGGTATTTAGTCCATGAGGTTGTAGAGTATTTAGGTGGTATATCCACTTGGCCTCCACTTGGAGGAGGAGCTTCTTTCTGTCACCCCCTCGCCTCAATGGGGGTACATGATCAATCAAGGTGAATCACAAGTCAGTAACGCCATGGCCCTTTTCAATGAAATGCCTCGCTACTGGTTGATCACTGGATCCTTTCTTGCGGGCACTCCTAATTGATGATCTATGATTGGCTAGGCATGTCCTAGCATCATCAGTGGTTTTACCTACATAAAATCTGCCACATCTGCAGTTCAACAGATATACCACGTACGTGGTGGTGCAGGTGAGGAAATGCCTAATCTGGTATCTCTTTTGTTGGTGGGAGTGTCCAAAGGTGGACCCTTGAATCATGGAGCTGCAGGTGGTACAGCCAGTACATCGAAAGAAGCCTTGTTTCTTCCTTTCATATAGCCAGGTATCCTTTTGATAACTGTGATAGGAATCAGGGATCATCAGTGAACCTTTAAGTTTCTATCTCTTTTAAAGCCAACTCTAGGTGTATGCCAATCGTTGAATGGGAACTTAGGATCACTCTGCAGTATGTGCCAGTGTTCTCTCAGTGTCTGACCCAATGCTCTGGCTGTTGGACTATAGGTAGTGGTGAAGGTCATCCGGGGTTCAACCTCTGTTGTGATTAGATTGCGTGAGTGACTATCATCCTTTGCCACAGATCTACTTTGTTCTATCAAGTGTGGGTTGTATCCCCTCTTCACAAACCTCTGTTCCATATCAGACAATTCTTTATTCCTCATTTGGACTTCACTGTTATTGCGAATAACACGGCAGAATTGTGCTTTGGGTATTGCTTTCAATAGAGCAGGTGGATGACTACTGGTGGCATGTAGTATCGAATTCCTATCTGTCGGTTTTCTAAAGAGTGATGTCGCCAATCGTGTATTATCAAATTTGGAAATCTTAAGATCCAGGAATTCAATGGATGTTGTGCTGTATGATGTTTTAAACTTCACCGGATTTTCCAAGGAATTCAGCTGTGTGAACCAGTCTTCCAACTCACTAGATGACCCACTCCAAATAATAGTATCTATGTATCTCCTGTAGAAGAGTACTTCAGGCTTGTTGTAAACCTGCATAATTGTATATATATATATATATATATATATATATATATATATATATATATATATACACATATGAACACATATAAACATGTAAATACTTATAAACACAGATATATATATATATATATATATATATATATATATATATATATATATATATATATATATATATATATATATAGAGAGAGAGAGAGAGAGAGAGAGAGAGAGCAACGAGTAGTGAAGAATCCAAACGGATGGGTTCCGTATCCAGAAAAAATGTCACACAGCAGGCACATCAGGAATTTGAAATCCATTTAATGTGCAAACAACCAAACGTTTCAGCCCTCACATGGGCTTTTGTCAATGGTAATCAGAAGCCAGGACGGACATAACTTCTGTCCATCCTGGCTTACACATTAAACAGATTTCAAATTCCTGATGTGCGTGTTGTGTGAATTTTTTTCTGGATACGGAACCCATCCGTTTGGATTCTTCACTACTCGTTGCTGCATGTTTGTTTAGCAGTGCAACAGGTGATTGCGGATGTGAAGTGTGCCATTTCCACATCGATTTTTATTTATATATATATATATATATATATATATACACACACACACATACATACATACACACACTTTCAAGGACTTTGTGCCCAAATATCTTAAAACATGAAAAATAATTTTTATTCAATTTTAATATTTTAAAATGGGGTTTAATGTGTATTTACTGTATTTTACATTCCAATGTTCTTCACATGGTAGACTATGCTCATTGTATTTTTAAATATGTATTTAAATAATGTTAAATATGAATAACTCATGTCAGGTTACGCACACTTAGGGGCCTATTTATCAATGTCTGGCGGTCTGGAGAAAGGAGAGGATCCTAGGAATTTTAATCTTACTCCAGGAGAATCCCTTGGATTCACACCAACAGATATATCTTTTCCATATTTTATGGTAAATCTTTCTAGTCACAGGTTTTCTGGCTTGGATCAGAGTATCTATCACTGAATCTGAAAACCCATGCTTGGATAAAATCAAACGTTCAATTTCCAAGCAGTCAGCTGCAGAGAAACTAGATTTGGATGTTTGAATGGACCTTGTACTAGAAGATCCTGTCTCAAAGGTAGCTTCCATGGTGGAGCCGATGACATATTCACCAGGTCTGCATACCAAGTCCTGCGCGGCCACGCAGGAGCTATCAGAATCACCGAGGCCTTCTCCTGTTTGATCCTGGCTACAAGCCTGGGAAGGAGGGGGAACGGTGGAAACGCATAAGCTAGTTTGAACGACCAAGGCGCCACTAATGCATCCACTAGAGCCGCCTTGGGATCCCTGGATCTGGACCCGTAGCAAGGAACCTTGAAGTTCTGACGAGACGCCATCAGATCCATGTCTGGAAGGCCCCATAATTGAGTTAACTGGGCAAACACCTCCGGGTGGAGTTCCCACTCCCCCGGATGGAAAGTCTGACGACTCAGATAATCCGCCTCCCAGTTGTCTACTCCTGGGATGTGGATTGCAGATGGGTGGCAGGAGTGATCCTCCGCCAATTTGATGATTTTGGACACCTCTCTCATCGCCAAGGAACTCCTTGTTCCCCCCTGATGGTTGATGTACGCTACAGTCGTCATGTTGTCTGACTGGAATCTTATGAATCCAGCCTTCGCTAGTTGAGGCCAAGCCCGGAGAGCATTGAATATCGCTCTCAGTTCCAGGATGTTTATCGGGAGAAGAGACTCTTCCCGAGATCATAGACCCTGAGCTTTCAGGGAACCTCAGACCGCGCCCCAGCCTAATAGACTGGCGTCGGTTGTGACAATGACCCACTCTGGTCTGCGGAAACTCATTCCCTGGGACAGGTGAGTCTGGGTCATCTGGTCTACTTGAATCATTGGAGACAAGTCTGTATAGTCCCCATTCCACTGCTTGAGCATGCACAGTTGTAATGGTCTTAGATGAATTCGAGCAAAAGGAACTATGTCCATTGCTGCAACCATCAACCCTACTACTTCCATGCACTGAGCTATGGAAGGCTGCAGAATAGAGTGAAGAACTTGACAAGCGTTTAGAAGCTTTGACTTTCTGACTTCTGTCAGGAAGATCTTCATTTCTAAAGAATCTATTATTGTTCCCAAAAAGGGAATTCTTGTCGACGGAGACAGGGAACTCTTTTCTACGTTCACCTTCCACCCGTGAGATCTGAGAAAGGCTAGAACAATGTCTGTATGAGCCTTTGCTTTGGAAAGAGACGACGCTTGGATTAGAATGTCGTCCAGATAAGGTGCCACTGCAATACCCCTTGGTCTTAGGACCGCTAGAAGGGACCCGAGCACCTTTGTGAAAATCCTTGAAGCAGTGGCTAGCTCGAATGGGAGAGCCACGAACTGGTAATGTTTGTCCAGAAAGGCGAACCTTAGGAAGTGATGATGATCTTTGTGGATAGGAATATGTAGGTACGCATCCTTTAAATCCACGGTAGTCATAAATTGACCCTCCTGGATTGTAGGTAAAATTGTTCGAATGGTTTCCATTTTGAACGATGGAACTCTGAGAAATTTGTTTAGAATTTTTAAATCCAGAATTGGTCTGAAAGTTCCCTCTTTTTTGGGAACTACAAACAGATTTGAGTAAAACCCCTGACCTTGTTCCACAGTTGGAACTGGGTGTATGACTCCCATCTTTAACAGGTCTTCTACACAATGTAAGAATGCCTGTCTCTTTATTTGGTTTGAAGACAAGTGAGACATGTGGAACCTTCCCCTTGGGGGTAGTTCCTTGAATTCTAGAAGATAACCCTGAGAGACTATTTCTAGTGCCCAGGGATCCTGAACATCTCTTGCCCAAGCCTGAGCAAAGATGGAGAGTCTGCCCCCTACTAGATCTGGTCCCGGATCGGGGGCTACCCCTTCATGCTGTTTTGGTAGCAGCAGCAGGCTTCTTGGCCTGTTTACCCTTGTTCCAGCCTTGCATTGGTTTCCAAGCTGGTTTAGTCTGGGAAGCGTTACCCTCTTGTCTAGAGGCTGCAGAGTTGGAAGCCGGTCCGTTCCTGAAATTGTGAAAGGAACGAAAATTGGACTTATTCTTAGCCTTGAAAGGCCTATCCTGTGGGAGGGCATGGCCCTTACCCCCAGTGATGTCTGAAATAATCTCTTTCAATTCTGGCCCAAAAAGGGTCTTACCTTTGAAAGGGATATTAAGCAATTTTGTCTTGGAAGATACATCCGCCGACCAAGACTTTAGCCAGAGCGCTCTGCGCGCCACAATTGCAAACCCTGAATTTTTCGCCGCTAACCTCGCTAACTGCAAAGCGGCGTCTAAAATAAAGGAATTAGCTAACTTAAGTGCATGAATTCTGTCCATGACTTCCTCATACGGAGTCTCCCTACTGAGCGACTTTTCCAGTTCCTCGAACCAGAACCACGCCGCTGTAGTGACAGGAATAATGCACGAAATAGGTTGAAGGAGGTAACCTTGCTGTACAAAAATCTTTTTAAGCAAACCCTCCAATTTTTTATCCATAGGATCTTTGAAAGCACAATTGTCCTCAATAGGAATGGTCGTGCGCTTGGCTAGTGTAGAAACCGCCCCCTCGATCTTAGGGACTGTTTGCCATAAGTCCTTCCTGGGGTCGACCATAGGGAGCAATTTCTTAAATATAGGAGGAGGGACAAAAGGTATGCCTGGCTTCTCCCACTCCTTATTCACTATGTCCGCCACCCGTTTAGGTATTGGAAAAGCATCAGGGTGCACCGGGACCTCTAGGAACTTGTCCATCTTGCACAATTTTTCTGGGATGACCAGATTGTCACAATCATCCAGAGTAGATAGCACCTCCTTAAGTAATGTGCGGAGATGCTCTAATTTAAATTTAAATGTCACAACATCAGGTTCTGCCTGCTGAGAATTTCTTCCTGTATCAGAAATTTCCCCATCTGACAAACCCTCCCTCACTGCCACTTCAGATTGGTGTGAGGGTATGACAGAAAAATTATCATCAGCGCCCTCCTGCTCTACAGTGTTTAAAACAGAGCAATCGCGCTTTCTCTGAAATGCTGGCATTTTGGATAAAAAATTAGCTATGGAGTTATCCATTACTGCCGTCAATTGTTGCATAGTAAGAAGCATTGGCGCGCTAGAAGTACTAGGGGTCGCCTGTGCGGGCATAACTGGTATAGACACAGAAGGAGATGATGTAGAACTATGTCTACTTCCTTCATCTGAGGAATCATCCTGGACAAACTTACTATTTGTGACAGTACATTGGCTTCCATACATACAGAACATGATCTATCTGAAGGTACAGACATGTTAAAAAGGCTTAAACTGGTTAATAAAGCACAAAAACCGTTTTAAAACAAAACCGTTACTGTCTCTTTAAATGTTAAACAGGGCACACTTTATTACTGAATATGTGAAAAACTATGAAGGAATTTTCCAAATTTTCACCACAGTGTCTTAATGCATTCAAAGTATTGCACCCCAATTTTCAAGCTGTTAATGTTTAAAATGTGGAAACCGGAGCCGTTTGCAATTTTAACCCCCCTACAGTCCCAGCCACAGCCTTTGTTTCGACTTCACCAATCCCAGGGGGGTATACGATACCAGTTAAAGCCTTCTAGAATCGTTTTCAGTGGATGCCAGACCCTCACACATGCAGCTGCATGTACTGTACTCAAAAGTAACTGCGCAATAATGGCGCGAAAATGAGGCTCTGCCTACTATAGGGAAAGGCCCTTCCTGACTGGGAAGGTGTCTTAACAAGTGCCTGGCGCTAAAAACGTTCCCCAGTATTAGAAAAGTGTGAAATTCACTTCAAACTGCATATAATACTTAAATAAAGCAAACGATTTAGCCCCTAAAAGTGTCCACCAGTTTATAGCCCATAATAAGCCCTTTATTCTGTTTGAGTCTAAGAAAATGGCTTACCGATCCCCATGAGGGAAAAATGACAGCCTTCCAGCATTACACAGTCTTGTTAGAAGAAAGGCTAGTCATACCTTGAGCAGAAAAGTCTGCAAACTGTTCCCCCCAACTGAAGTTCTCTCAGCTCAACAGTCCTGTGTGGGAACAGCAATTGATTTTAGTTACTGCTGCTAAAATCATACTCCTCTTTTAAACAGAACTCTTCATCTCTTTCTGTTTCAGAGTAAATAGTACATACCAGCACTATTTTAAAATTACAAACTCTTGATAGAAGAATAAAAAACTACAACTAAACACCACATACTCTTCACCATCTCCGTGGAGATGCTACTTGTTCAGAGCGGCAAAGAGAATGACTGGGGGGGGCGGAGCCTGGGAGGGACTATATGGACAGCTTTTGCTGTGCTCTTTGCCATTTCCTGTTGGGGAAGAGAATATTCCCACAAGTTATGGATGACACCGTGGACCGGACACACCAATGTTGGAGAAATGGCGTATGAGTTAAGGAGCAGCAGTCTTAAGACCGCTGCTTCTTAACTCCTGTTTCCGGCGAGCCTGAAGGCTTGCGAGCAAACAATTACGTTTCCCTCAATACGGGCATTGATAAATTGGCCCCAAGTTTAACCCAATGTCAGGTTTTTTCATAATTTGCTTTTATTGAGGTCTATGGGGTGAATGCATTAGAGCTGTCACAATACTCAAAGTCATGAAGTAAGCATGCATCAGGATTTGCTAGTGGGCAAACATTTTACTTTCAACTTGTAATATGAGCACGTTAAAGCTTTACTTCTAGTTGTGTTTGCACGTGAGCTAAATCACTATATAGCACATTACCAAAAGCTGGCAGGTGGTGGAAACTGAAAGCCTGAATGAGGAAGCAGAAAACCAACAGGAAATCATCATTCACAACTAAAGTTCTCTAAATGTAAATTTCTTTGAAACCCTATTGGATAAAAACTTCAGAAATCAAGTGAGATTTGTTTTGTTTCTTATTAAAAAAGGACATAGTACTTAAATGGAAAGCATTACACTAGATTGAAACACACAAATGTTTCATATAGTTTCTACATAAGATGCTATCTATACTATAATTGCGTTTCTAACTCGTTCGGTGTTGCCAGTTACGCACGCGAAGCTGCCAAAATAATTCACCTAGATGCAGAGAAGCTGCATCCAGGTGGATTCTGAAAATGGCAGGGTGGTGAAAGAATCCACTGAAGGTGGATTCTTTCACCACCCTGCCATTTTCGTAATCCACCTGGATGCAGAGAAGGCAAACAGAGCATGACAAAAACAAAAACCTAACCGCCTGCAATAAGTATTAAAGAAAAACCTAACCGCCCGCAATAAGTATTAAAAAAAAATTTCTAACTGCCCGCAATAAGAATAGAAAAAAAAAACCTAACCGCCCGCAATAAGTATTAAAATAAAAACCTAACCGCCCGCAATAAGTATTAAAAAAAAAATTCTAACTGC
The DNA here is from genome assembly GCF_027579735.1 of Bombina bombina. Lineage (NCBI taxonomy): Eukaryota > Metazoa > Chordata > Amphibia > Anura > Bombinatoridae > Bombina > Bombina bombina. Next base: position 579,377,436 of record NC_069502.1, read on the forward strand.
CCGCAATAAGAATAGAAAAAAAAAACCTAACCGCCCGCAATAAGTATTAAAATAAAAACCTAACTGCCCACAATAAGTATTAAGAAAAAAAAACTAACTGCCCGCAATAAGTGTTAAAAAAACTACCTAATAAAATTATTAACCCCTAAATCCGCCAACCCCAACATAGCAAACTACCTAATACATCTATTAACCCATAAACCGCAAATAATCCATATCGCAATTAACAAAATAAATCTATTAACCCCTTAAACCACCAAACCCCACAACGCAAATAACTGTTCACTAAGCCCCCTAACCGAACACCCCCTAAATTAACCCCATTACATAAATTAAAATAATCCTAAATTACAATTAAAATAAAAAAACTAACATTACTTTAAAAAATAAACAAAAAAGTTTAAACTAATCTAAAATTACAGAAAATAAAAAAGTCTAACATTACAGAAAATAAAAAAATATAACATTACACAAAATAATAAACCACATCATCCAAAATAAAATAAATAAACCTAATCCCTATGAAAATAAAAAAGCCCCCCCGCCAAAAATAAAAACACACCCTAATCTAAGAAAAAACTACCAATAGCCCTTAAAATGGCTTTTTGTAGGGCATTGCCCTAAAGAAATCATCTCTTTTACATTAAAAATAAACAAAGTCCCCCCTAACAGTAAAAACCCCCACCCACCAAACTCTCCAAAATAAAAAAAACTAACACTAAAAAACCTAAACTACCCATTGTCCCTAAAGGGCATTCAGTTATTTTACTGCCCTTAAAAGGGCATTCCGCTTTTTTACAGCACCCAAATCCCTAATCTTAAAAATAATAAAATAAAAAAAAAACCCTAACACTTAGCCCAAAATAGTTACTCACGGTTCCTGAAGTCTGGCGGAGGTCTTCTTCCAGTAGGGTCCTTTATCTTCTATCTTCAACCACAGTGAAGGCAGCGCAGAGCTGAGGTGTGGAGCGGTCTTCCCAGAAGTGGCGCTCCTTGGCGGCAGCTCTCCTCGGTGGCATGGAGGCTTCTCTTCATGCGATCGTCTGCCACACACTGAAGATTGAATGCAAGGTACCCCTTATTTATTGGGGTATCTTGCATTCCTATTGGCTGATATTTTAAAATCAGCCAATAGGATGAGAGCTTATGAAATATTATTGGCTGATTTGAACAGCCAATAGGATTTCAGTAGCTCTAATCCTATTGGCTGAATTCCAAATTTCAGCTAATAGAAATGCAAGGTACTCCAAATTTATTGCGGTACCTTACATTCAATCTTCAGTCTTCGATGGACATAAAATGAAGTGGAGCCTCCATGCCGCTGAGGAATGCCTCGGCTGCCGATGCCTGCCGCTGCCGATGACCGCCGCCGATGACCGCCGCCGACAAGGACCACCGCCGTTGAAGACCGCTGCTGAGGATCCAGGCATTGGGAACACAGCTCCGCACCTCCGCTCCGCCTTCACTCAGGATGAAGATAGAACATGATAGATCCGTCTGCAAGAAGACCTTCTCCACCAGACTTCAGGAACAGTGAGTACCTATTTGGGGCTTAGGTTTAGGCTTTTTTATTTTAATTTTTGGGGTGTTTTTTTAAAATTAGGGTTTTTTCGGGCTTGAAAAAAAGCTGATTGCCCTTTTAAGGGCAGTAAAAGAGCTATCGGTAGTTTAGTATTAGATTAGTGGGTGTTTTTATTTTGGGGGGATTTTTTATTTTTATTGGGGTTTTAGTTTAGTTTTAATTTTTTTTATTTTGGATAGCTTTGTTTATTTTTTCTGTAATTTTTTTGTAACTTCAGCTTGGGGGGGGGGGTTAGTTTTTAAACATAGACTGCCCTCTGGGCAGGCTTATTGCCTAGTATTCAATAAAAAAAAGTAATATCTTTTTGATGCAGTTATGTCTTCTTTGAGTCATATTATTTGCTTTTTCTTGGGGATAGATAGATAGATAGATAGATAGATAGATAGATGATAGATAGATAGATAGATAGAATAGATAGATAGATAGATAGATAGATAGATGATAGATAGATAGATAGATAGATAGATGAATAGATAGATAGATAGATAGATAGATAGATAGAAAAGATGATAGATAGATAGATAGATAGATAGATAGATAGAATAGATAGATAGATAGATAGATAGATAGATAGATAGATGATAGATATAGATAGATAGATAGATAGATAGATAGATAGATAGATAGATAGATAGATAGATAGATAGATAGATAGATAGATAGATATAGAATAGATAGATAGATAGATAGATAGAATAGATAGATAGATAGATAGATAGATAAATAGATAGATAAATAGAAAAGATGATAGATAGATAGATAGATAGATAGATAGATAGAATAGATAGATAGATAGATAGATAGATAGATAGATAGATGGATAGATAGATGGATAGATGATAGATAGATAGATAGATAGATAGATAGACAGACAGACAGACACATTGTAGATAAAAATACAGTCAGACAGAGGAACAGATAGACAGACAGACAGATAGATAGCATAAACAAAAACAGAGAAGTGCTCAACCTGGGAACAAACAATAGCATAATACATACATATGGCTAGTTACAACCCAAGAAGCAGCCTTTTTTTGCTCAACATGTGCCTTTCACAGAGAAGAACTCTACATAGATAGATTTTTTTTAGGAGTTCATAAGAATTTAATGCATATAGATTTTTTTCTGGATAATGTAGTGCATTAATCGGTCTTCAATTATAACTACATTTCAGAAAATGTGTTTTCAAAAAAATAAACTTTAATAGCAGACTTTTCTTGCCTCTATTTGGTCATTTGACATTAATAGCCATGCAATCATGTCTGCTTCACCATTAGTGTTCATTGTTCCTGATATACAGTCATTAGCATTAAACATTTGTTTCATTTGAGCAGCTTGTGTAATGATTGACAGTAGCTTCCATCACTAGCATTCATGTTTTCTTTATATGTGACATTAAGTCATATACGCTGAACATTTTGAGATTCAGATTCCCTAAAGATTTGAGATGCAGCCACAAAAAAGCAGGCAGACAGCATCTTCAAATGTTATAAAGGATAAAGAAGACAAAACCAGTGCAAGTAATATGAAATATTTTTTTTTGTTCAATGAAAAGACACATATATTAGTAGGTCTGCAAGATTATGATTTGTTGGAGGCATTGTACATCTTATTTAATTGAAAAGTAACATGGTGAATTTGTGTGTGTAATATTAAACAAAAGGGGACTGTAAACCAAGAAAGTTAAACACTTGTGGATTGATCACAATCTGGCCCAGATTACAAGTGGATCACTATTGATAGGGCAGGGTGTGCTCTCCATATCGCAGGGTCATGGTGCAGAGTGCGCTCGCCATATCGCTGGGCCATAGTGCAGGGTGCACTCTCCATATTGCAGGGTCATAGTGCAGGGTACACTCTCCATATTGCAGGGTCATAGTGCAGGGTACACTCTCCATATCACAGGGTTATAGTGCAAGGAGCAATCTCCATATCACTGGGTCATAGTTCAGGGTGTACTCTCCATATTGCAGGGTCATAGTGCAGGGTGCACTCTCCATATCGCTGGGCATAGTGCAGGGTGCACTCTCCATATATTAGGGTTGTAGAGCAGGGTGCACTCTTCATATTGCAGGGTCATAGTGCAGGTTGCATTCTCCATATAACAGGGTTGTAGTGCTGGGTCCACTCTCTAAAACTAAGGGTTGTACCTCATTTTGTAGGGTCATAGTGCATGGTGCACTCTCCATATCACAGGGTTGTACTGCAGAGTGCACTCTCCATATTGCACGAGTGTAGTGCAGGTTGCACTATCCATATCGCACAGCTGTAGTGCAGGGTGCACTATCCATATCGCACAGCTCTAGTGCAGGGTGTACTATCCATATCGCACAGCTGTAGTGCAGGGTGCACTATCCATAACGCACAGCTGTGGTGCAGGGTGCACTATCCATATTGCAGGGTTGTAGTGCAGGGTGCACTGCACTACAGATGTGCAAGTTACCCATGCCATGACTGTAGTGCAGTGCAGGGTACACTCTCTTGTAAGGCAGAGAAATGTATCTTTATAAAGGCTGCATGAATCAAGTCACCTACAAGGTTAACCTGGAAGCAAACTTGCTTCCTTCTGCTTTGACAATGTTCCCCAACTCTGAGGATTGTTATCCAGCAGGACAATGCTCCAAGCCAGGTCAATCAAAGTGTGGATGGAGGTAAATATGTGCATGATCGAAAAATTTGTTTCGGTTCGGATTGATTCGGATTTTTTCGAATTTCAGTTCGGATTGATTCTGATTTTTTCGAATTTCAGTTCGGATCGATTCGAATTCGGCAAAATTTGAATGAATTTGTTTCGGATTTATTCGGATTCAAATAAATTCGGCTGAATTTGGTTCGATTCGGTTTGGTTCAGTTCCAAAATTCGGAATTTCGGTATGTGTTAGGTGGGATATGCTGTGTATTAGATTCTATCAGCCAATCGGAATTAAGGTAGGAAAAATCTGATTGGCTGATTCAATCAGCCAATCAGATTGAAGTTCAATCCGATTGACTGATCCAATCAGCCAATCAGATTGACCTCACATTCTATTGGCTGTTCCGATCAGTGCGGCGGTTTAGGGGTTAATACATTTATTAATCGTGGTGGCGATGTCCGGTTGGCAGATTAGGGGTTAATACTTGTATTAGGTTGCGGCAACATTGGGGGGGCAGATTAGGGGTTAATTACATTTATTATAGTGTTTGCGAGGCGGGAGTGCGGCGGTTTAGGGGTTAATACATTTATTATAGTGGCGGTGAGGTCCGGTCGGCAGATTAGGGATTAATACTTGTAGTTAGGTTGCGGCGACATTGGGGGGGCAGATTAGGGGTTAATAACATTTATTATAGTGTTTGCGAGGCGGGAGTGCGGCGGTTTAGGGGTTAATACATTTATTATAGTGGCGGCAAGGACCGGTTGGCAGATTAGGGATTAATACTTGTAGTTTGGTTGCGGCAACGTTGGGATGGGCAGATTAGGGGTTAATAAATATAATATAGGTGTCAGCGATGTTAGGGACAGCAGATTAGGGGTTCATAGCTATAATGTAGGTGGCGGCGGTGTCCGGTCGGCAGATTAGGGGTTAATGCTTGTAGTTAGGTTGCGGCTACGTTGGGGGGGACAGATTAGGGGTTAATAAAATTTATTATAGTGTTTGTGAGGCGGGAGTGCGGCGGTTTAGGGGTTAATACATTTATTATAGTGGCGGTGAGGTCCGGTCGGCAGATCAGTGGTTAATACTTGTAGTTAGGTTGCGGCGACGTTGGGGGGGGCAGATTAGGGGTTAATAAATATTATGTAGGTGTCGGCGATGTTGGGGGTAGCAGATTAGGGGTTCATAGGGATAATGTAGGTGGCGACGGTGTCCGGAGCGGCAGACTAGGGGTTAATAGTATAATGCAGGTGTCAGCGATAGCGGGGGTGACAGATTAGGAGTTAATAAGTGTTAGATTAGGGGTGTTTTGACTCGGGGTTTATGTTAGGGTGTTAGGTGTAGACTTAGTGTTTCCCCATAGGAAACAATGGGGCTGCGTTAAGAGCTGAACGCTGCTTTTTTGCAAGTGTTAGGTTTTTTTTCAGCCGAAACTGCCCCATTGTTTCCTATGGGGGAATGCCGAATTTACAGAGCTAATTCGGATTTATTTGGTAGATTTGGCAGCTAATTCGGATTCATTCGGTAGATTCAGAAGTATTTTAATTCGGAAATTCGAATCGATCCGAATCTCCGAATTTACCGAATTTTCCGAATTTACGAATCAATCCGAAACGAATCGCAGATGTCTAGATGGAGGCCCATCAGATCAAGATCCTGTCATGGCCAGTCCAATTTCAAGACCTGAACCCCATTGAAAACCTCTGGAGTGTGATCAAGAGTAAGATGGATGGTCGCAGGCCATCAAAGAAAAGTTGAACTGCTTGATTTTTTGTGCCAAGAGCAGCATAAAGTCACCAAACAGCAATGTGAAAGGGGACACATTTTTTTGATAGTAACTAGGAATCCAAACAAACCTGTCATATACAACAGCCCTTTCACACCTCTTAAGACTACAGTATAGTTGTTTGGAATTAACACTTCTGTACAGTGAGTAAGGGAATACTTTGTGACCAGACTTTCAAACTAGATCATGACTTTGTGATCATAAAGTCAAAACACGTTTATGACAGTGTGTTTTCCAGTTTCTTTGACTACATTATTGAACTATGAGGGTGTAATCCAATATTGTTATGGAACAGTTTCACCTTTTACAGTGTCACAACTGTTAAAATTCTGTTTTAGAAGATGAAATAAGTTGAAGCCACTTCCTTGTAATAGAAATCCATTGTTCTCAGATGTACATCTTTCTAAACAGGAAATAAGTTCTTTTAAAGTAAAAAAAATTAGAATTATTGAAAAAAAAGTAATTTTCAAACATTAAAAGTGTCCGTTAAAACATTGAGCAAACATGCTCAGTATGCCCATCATGCCTTTATAGAAATAAAACTCATGTTGTTTAGCAGTTATCTGAATGGATTCAGATTACCATAGGTTGCTTTTGAAATCCTAGTCATGAAGGCGCAATATTGTTTAAAAGCTTGATTATGAAGATGTCTGTACTAAAATTGACAATCACATCAATGCTAGTATGAATTAGAATTAAACATTTAGAGAATGATATTGCTACTTGCCATTTATAGATTTTGCGGTCCTGACCTCACTATTCCTGAAGATCCCTTAGCTGTACAAGATATCACATAGCTAATACATATGCATATATGTGCCCTGCCTACTGCAGATGGACTATACAGCAGTGATGCATAAAGCTTTAATGAATTTAAAACATACAAACAAATACACCTCTAAAATGTTGTCTGTGGTTTTTTTTAGTGTGTCTTGGAAATGTGCAACATTTCAAATTGTCTTGCAACACTTGCAAAGATGTTAAAAAGGCAATTTCAGGACATTATCAAGTGCCTTTTGGTGTCAAATGGTCTGTAAAACCTGTTCTAAAGTATAAGGAAAATAGATTGTGATTGCAACGAAACTCTGGCTCCATGTTAAATATATGCCTTTTATTGCTGAGCTAAAAAAGGCTCTGGTAGCTCTGAGAATTGAGCTGAAAAAACACTACTGAAATCGCATCAAAATGAAAAGGGCTAATCGATTGTGATACTCCCCTAAATCTATTCATCTATCTAAAATAGGCATAGATTTACATTATAAAATTATAAATATTATGCCTATGTTATAATAGTAATTATAATAATCAGTGAACTCCATCATAATAATACATAGTCATAGTTTGCTATTATAATATTAAATTATTAATTGTTTTCTCTGTAGGCACTCAGCTGGCAAAATGTTAACAACAATTTACCACGCTGAACAGAAAGATTTGTGTTTGATTTATTTTATAACTGACATCTACCCTCTATTTTCTTCTGGTTTTTTTTTTATCTTTGTGTTAGGAAAATCAATTTGCTGCCTTCATGGATTTCTTGATGAAATATGACTAAACAGATATTTTGCTTAATAGTTATTGCAAAAAAAAACCAATATATTAAATAAATAAGAATTATTGCAATGCTAGACTGATTTTCAAAAAGAAGACGTAAAAAAGTAGTAATATTGTGCTAATATATGTGCAAATATATTTGTTCTGTTTATTAGAATTGTCCATTTAGCTTGTTTTCTTTATTTGCTTATGGCTAGATTACGATTTTTGCGGTAAGAAATGCTCGGTAATAACTTGCAAGTTATTGCGCCGCTAACTTCCCTAAAGCGCTGGTATTACAGGTTTATAAAAACCCGGCGTTATCAGGCAAGAAGTGAGCATAAAGCAAAATTGAGCTCCATACCGCACTCCAATACCAACGCTGCTGAAAGCTGCGGTGAGCTGGTTTTATGTGCTTGTGCACGATTTCTCCATAGACATCAATGGGGAGAGCCAGCTGAAAAAAAGTCTAACACCTGCAAAAAAGCAGCATAAAGCTCCGTAACGCAGCCCCTTTGATTCCTATGGGGAAACTAAATGTATGCTTACACCTAACACCCTAACATGAACCCTGAGTCTAAACACCCCTAATCTTACACTTAACCCCTAATCTGCCGCCCCCGACATCGCCGACACCTACATAATTCTTATCTACCCCTAATCTGCCGCTCCGGACATCGCTGCCACTATAATAAGCATATTAACCCCTAAACCGCCGCACTCCCGCATCACAAACACTAGTTAAATATTATTAACCCCTAATCTGCCGCCCCTAACATCGCCACCACCTACCTACATTTATTAACCCCTAATCTTCTGCCCCCAACGCTTCTGCCACTATACTAAATTTATTAACCCCTAAACCTAAGTCTAACCCTAACACCCCCTAACCTAAATATAATTAAAATAAATATAAATAAAATAAAACCTACTATCATTACCTAAATAATTCCTATTTAAAACTAAATACTTACCTGTAAAATAAACCCCAAGCTAGCTACAATATAACGAATAGTTATATTGTAGCTAGCTTAGGGTTTATTTTTATTTTACAGGCAAGTTTGTATTTATTTTAACTATGTAGACTAGTTAGTAAAAGTTATAAACTATTTACTAACTACCTAGCTATAATAACTACAAATTTACCTGTAAAATAAAACCTAACCTGTCTTACAATAACACCTAACCTTACACTACAATTAAATCAATTAATTATATTACAAATAAAAACACTAAATTACACAAAATAAGCTCTATTACCTTTAAAAAAATTACAAAACGCCCCCAACAGTAAAACCCACCACCCACACAACCAACCCCCCAAATAAAATCCTAACTAAAAAAAACTAAGCTCCCCATTGCCCTGAAAAGGGCATTTGGATAGGCATTGCCCTTAAAAGGGCATTTAGCTCTTTTTCCGCACAAAAGCCCTAATCTAAAAATAAAACCCACCCAATAAACCTTTTAAAAAAACTAACACTAACCCCTGAAAATCCACTTATAGTTTTTGAAGACCCGACATCCATCTTTAACGAAGCTGGCAGATGTCTTCATCCAAGTGGCAAGAAGTCCTCAACGAAGCCGGGAGAAGTCTTCATCCAAGCTGGCAGAAGTGGTCCTCCAGACGGGCAGAAGTCTTCATCCAGACAGCATCTTCTATCTTCATCCATCCGGCGCGGAGCATCCTCTTCTTACAACTTACAACTCTGACAACTCTTCCAGAATGAAGGTTCCTTTAAATTACATCATCCAAGATGGTATCCCTTGAATTCCGATTGGCTGATAGAATTCTATCAGCCAATTGGAATTACAGGTGAAAAAATCCTATTGGCTGATACAATCAGCCAATAGGATTGAGCTTCAATCCTATTGGCTAATCCAATCAGCCAATAGGATTGAGCTTGCATTCTATTGGCTGTTCCAATCAGCCAATAGAATGCAAGCTCAATCCTATTGGCTGATTGTATCAGCCAATAGGATTTTTTCACCTTTAATTCCGATTGGCTGATTGAATTCTATCAGCCAATCGGAATTCAAGGGACGCCATCTTGGATGATGTCATTTAAAGGAACCTTCATTCTGGAAGAGTCTTCGTAAGAAGAAGATGCTCCGCGCTGGATGTCTTGAAGATGGACCCACTCCACGCCGGATGGATGAAGATAGAAGATGCCGTCTGGATGAAGACTTCTGCCCGGTTGGATGAAGACTTCTGCCACTTCGTTGAGGACTTCTGTCGGCTTCGTTGAGGATGGATGTCGGGTCTTCAAAAACTGTAAGTGGATCTTCAGGGGGTTAGTGTTTAAATGCCTTTTTAAGGGCAATGCCCATCCAAAAAGCCCTTTTCAGGGCAAGCTTAGGTTTTTTTAGTTAGGATTTTTTTGGGGGGTTGGTTGTGTGGGTGGTGGGTTTTACTGTTGGGGGGGTGTTTGTATTTTTTTTTACAGGTAAAAGAGCTGATTTCTTTGGGGCAATGTCCCGCAAAAGGCCCTTTTAATCACTATTGGTAATTTTGTTTAGGCTAGGGTTGTTTTTTTATTTTAAGGGGCTTTTTTATTTTGATAGGGCTATTAGATTAGGTGTAATTAGTTTAAATATTTTATCATTTCTTTTTTTTTAATTGTGTGTTATTTAGTGGAGGTTTTTTGTTGTAATTTAGGTAATTGTATTTAATTAATGTAATTTATTTAATTGTAGTGTAAGGTTAGGTGTTAGTGTAAGACATTGTAAGGTTTTATTTTACAGGTAAATTTGTATTTATTTTAGCTAGGTAGCTGGTAAATAGTAACTATTCTACCTAGTTAAAATAAATACAAACTTACCTGTTAATATGTTTATTCTAGTGGCGGCAATGTCCGGAGCGGCAGATTAGGGGTTAATACATTTATTTTAGTGTTTGCAATGCGGGAGGGCCTCGATTTAGGGGTTAATATTTAGTTTATGGGTATTAGTGTACTTTTTAGCACTTTAGTTATAAGTTTTATGTTACGGAGTTGTAGCAAAATAAAACCATAACTACTGACTTTCAGTTTACGGTATGGATCTTGACGGTATTGGCTGTACCGCTAATTTTTTGGCCTCCCAGGCAGACTTGTAATACCGGCGCAAAGGAAGTCCCATTGAAAAAGGACTTTTTGAAAGCTGCGGTAATTATGTTGCGTTAAGGTCAAAAATGTGTGCGGTGCAGAAATACCTGCAAGACTTGTAATACCAGCGGTAGTGCAAAAGAGCCTTACTGCTGCTTTTTCACTCATAATGCAAAACTCATAATCTAGCTGATAGCTATTTAAAATCTAGATATTGAATAAGATTTGGGTTTTAAAAAAGTTATTAAAAATATTAGAACAAGCATGCATAGCATGGTTGCAATTCAACCAAAAGTTAATTGAACTTTCAGCTGACTTAACTTGATTCTAATTGACTGTAAAGCATTTCCTTAGAATCAAACTATTTCAAACTAACTTTAAACTATTCAAATATGGTTGCAGATTTTTTGTAAATTTTCCATTTGTTGCACTCATCTGTAAATCATAAATGAAAGGACCTTCAACAAAAAAGTGAACAAAGGCATTAGACAAAAAATGTAGTTAATTCATTCATGCAGTTAAACTGGTTCTTTAAAGGCAGGAAATATGTTTCTGCAGGTGTGAAATACTTTTCTGTAGATGGGATAGTCTTCAAATTGACACATTCAATAACATTCCACCAATGTCAAAGTATATAGCTTCACTTTTGTTCTTGACAATCCTGACTCCATTAAAAAAGAATCTTTGAATAGAAACAGTCAATAAAATACAGTTTGCTCAGTATTTTATTAGTTAACAAATATTCATTAAGAAGGGTGAAGATTATAGACTTATTATAAAGTTTATCATATGTAT
>NC_069502.1:579996344-580221344 GCF_027579735.1 Bombina bombina
CCCTTCACCCCCCTTCTCCGCTCTCCCCGTATTATGGGCCGTACAGCTGCCCAGATCCCAACTCAGCACTCCCCAGCTGTACGGCCTACCCCGGAGCAGCAGCTCATCCCTCCCCAACCCAATCCCATCCCTCCCCAACACAATCCCATCCCTCCCCCCTGTCTCAACCTTGATTGTCCTGGGTGTCGGATTGTCCTTCCCAGGCACAGCTGTAAGTATCATTCAAAATCCACATTATAAGATACTTAAAGGTACACTGAAGGAAAATTGTTTCTATTGTGATTCAAATAGAGCATGCAATGTTAATCAAATTTATAATTTACTACTCTTATGAATTATTCTTCATTCTCTTGCTATCTTTATTGAAACAAAGAAATGCCTAGAATTAATTTTAAATTGAAAATAATTGTGGACATCATTTCTTTATTGTTGGATGAATGTATCCATCAACCAGCAGGGACAACCAAAGTTGATAAACAAATATGGCCTGCCCTATAAACCTACATTCTTGCATTCAAAATCTAGCTAGAGAATTCTAACATTTAAAGAATATGTGTAATTTTGTCATATTTGTAATGTCATGCTCTATCTGAATCAGTCAATTAAATATTTAGGTTCAGTGTCCCTTTAATTTGATATCACTACATATACCAATCACCACCACTTGGATCCAACAATTTATGTACAAATGTTGATACATTATCTCTTGTCTAACCCAGTGGGAATGTAATTTCTTCAGGTTGCTATGTTTACACAGCTTGTCCTCAACGCCAAAATGTTTAAGGATAGGTGTGCCTACCACAGTATAATTAAAATATTTAAATTGCTAATGTAAGTACAATGTAAATCATTTAACAAGATTTTATACACTCAAGCTGTATAAGTGAATCATCGAAAACCAATTAAAGGGGACAACATGTTTGAGTAAACTGTCCCTTTAATGATTTCGGTCTGTCTGAATAACATATTTAATGTGTAAAGAATCAATTTAAACAAATTGATGTAAAGAATGATTTGTCTTTATGATGACAATGTATCTTTGCTTATTTTTTCGTCTATTGTGTAATTATCCTTAATATTTGATTTATTCTTTATTTTAGGCTGTGACTCAGCATGGCTCATGCTAGAAGGTATAGCACGAGTAGAGCAGGCCGTGTTGAGGAACGCAGCTGTCCTGAGAGGGATGAACGACACCATGCAGGCCCAGCTCCGGGTTCAGGATTTGACTCTGCGGCAGATCATGCTATTAAATTCAAGGCCTGAATCCGGAGCTGGACATGCACAGGACGATGAAGAGGATGACCAGTAAGTGGAGGATCTGGAGATGCTCCAAGGGCGCAGATAAGAATCCTCTGTCCACATGTTGATGTTTTTGTTATAGTTGCCATTTGGCCTTTTTCTAAGTTTATTGTTGTGCCTGTTGCACTCTTTTACCTTGTCATATGTCTCCAATGGGGCTATGCTGGCCCTTGGCAACTCTCTTCATGGACTGTGATGCACTCTGTTACCTTGTCATATGTCTCCAATGGGGCTATGCTGGCCCTTGGCAACTCTCTTCATGGACTGTGATGCACTGTGTTACCTTGTCATATGTCTCCAATGGGGCTATGCTGGCCCTTGGCAACTCTCTTCATGGACTGTGATGCACTGTGTTACCTTGTCATATGTCTCCAATGGGGCTATGCTGGCCCTTGGCAACTCTCTTCATGGACTGTGATGCACTGTGTTACCTTGTCATATGTCTCCAATGGGGCTATGCTGGCCCTTGGCAACTCTCTTCATGGACTGTGATGCACTGTGTTACCTTGTCATATGTCTCCAATGGGGCTATGCTGGCCCTTGGCAACTCTCTTCATGGACTGTGATGCACTGTGTTACCTTGTCATATGTCTCCAATGGGGCTATGCTAGCCCTTGGCAACTCTCTTCATGGACTGTGATGCACTGTGTTACCTTGTCATATGTCTCCAATGGGGCTATGCTGGCCCTTGGCAACTCTCTTCATGGACTGTGATGCACTGTGTTACCTTTTCATATGTCTCCAATGGGGCTATGCTGGCCCTTGGCAACTCTCTTCATGGACTGTGATGCACTGTGTTACCTTGTCATATGTCTCCAATGGGGCTATGCTGGCCCTTGGAACTCTCTTCATGGACTGTGATGCACTCTGTTACCTTGTCATATGGCTCAAATATTCCTTATTTTTACAAGATTATTTATAAACGTTGTTGATGTTTTCTTACATACTAATAAAAGACATGTCATTGCACGATTCTTTGATTGGAATCTCTAGTTTATCTGGTTGATCCTTAAAGGGACCTACCAAAAATAATGGATTTTCAAGAATCATATATGTAATACAATTGTAAATGACTTTAAGATTAACATCTCCAATGTAATTTTATTATTTGTCTTTATATATTTTTCTCAAAGCTTTATCATTGCATGATTATGATTAGCATAGTAATTCTTTTATATATGTATATATAGATTGTTATTTGTGTATATATGTATATTTCAATTTTCACATCCATGTGTGTATTTAGAAACTCTGCATGAATTGATGAACCTTTAACAAATGATCTGAGGATTGATACAATGATATAATCCCTGTAAAGTGTTCATTTTATTGAAATAGTATTGTCTATGTGTATCCTCTTTTTAAAAACAAAATAATGTCCCTTTAAGTGATGGTGAGCACAATTGTTAATGAATGTATTTCCATTTCTAAAGCGTTTTTGTCCTTTTTACATGAACAAGGACAATCTTATTAATAAACAATCTTATTGTAATGTTGACAGCACATGTATTTCATTTTCAATTCTATCTTATTGTAAAAGTGTAACCAAATAAATCTCTGTGTGTTATGCGCATATTTTAGATGATGAATATTTTTTAACAAATATGTTAACAAAATACTTCTCCTCCCATATATGGCTATAGGTAGGCTGACCATATTTCAACTTGAATAAATGACACGTTTAATCAATACATGTGTCATTATTGTTATTCCAAAACAATCTAAACATATCTTAAAACATCAATGGCATATGTATTTCTCATGTGTATCTTTTAAATGTTAAAGATATACACCATAGCTATAGTTAAAGGGACAGTCAAGTCCGAAAAGATGATTCATGATTTCGTGACATTCCTAGATAGCAATCTACACACATACTAGTTACTAAAATATAAATATGTTTCTTATTGATATGCCAAGCTGTCAACTGAGTCCTTGTATTGGCTGCGGTTTTTCAGCGATCTTGGATGTGCCATGTTGCTTAAGACGTCACCTGCCAGGCTGTCCAATGATTCCTTGTATTGACTGACGTTCTTACGTGATCAAGAATGTGCCTTTTATTGGATTGCGTTTTGACGCGATCAAGGATGCGCCTTTTTTTGGTTTGCGTTCTTACGTGATCAAGAATGTGCCTTTTATTGGATGGCGTTCTTACGTGATCAAGGAAGCGCCATGTTAATTAAGACGTCACATGCAAAGGTAAAAAAACGTCTGATTGTATTACGTAGTCCCGCAATATTTGTTTGTGCACGTTAAACACGTTTGTGAATGAAGCCAATTTTAAAAACCTTGCGAATATGGATTATTTGCATCATGTTACATTGTTGACCCGTAGCTGATAAAGACCACCACGTTCTCTTTTGCTGGATGTCTGGTTGAATAAACGAACGAAAGCAAAATGTTTTCATGCATATGATATTTCGAGGCAAGTGCAAACCTCTATAGTCCATGCTGTTTAATATGTTTGTCAACAATATGTTCCTTTTTATGAAAAATGACTGTTGTGTTTAATGTTAAAGATATCTAATTCATAAATATGCGCTATTGTGTTGGAATAAAGTAATCAATATGCATTTATCTTTATCATATGCTAAATATATGATGCCGACTTCTTCTAAATGTAATTTCGTTGTATATTTTATTAAAGGTTCATTAGACACTCACATTATAAATCAAATCTTTTAATTTGTTCTCTAGTTAGATAGTCCATTGTTTAACAAATACAGGTTTCATTTTGCTTCTGTTCAAATAAAATGTAAGTAATTTTCAGACTCCTCGCCAAGCCTCTAAGTTTCATGTGGCTACCATCTCCAGCTTTCTCCTGTTTTGTGTATGATGGTGTATTGTCTTGTTTTACGGTTGTAATGGGGGTTCATCTATATTTTCAATAGAGCTAACCCGATTTTCTTTGAAAGTGTTTAAAGCTTTGTAATATTGATATCAGTATATGTTAATCTTGTTGTTTCTAGTAGTGTCTATTACATACAGTTCTGTTAAAAATATAGTATACTGTCCCTTTAATGCAAATGTTTATTTTTGTATCATGTATGAGTTCCACATTGGTTAATCTCCAAATATATTATTGTTAGCATATTTTCAACCCCCACTCCTAAAAGGACTTTAAACCATATTCATTGTTAAAACAAATGTATTTATAAAAATAAATTAACACAATAATGTCTCTTTAAGAAAATAGACTTTATTTAACACGTCAATATAAATCTGATTTCAAAAATTATTGTTTGAACAAGTACATGTAGATATACCAACAATCTTCAAATATATGTTAGCATATGTAATTTTGTTAAGGGGACAGTTTAGAAAACAAATCATGTTTTGCATTATTCTAAAAGTCAATTTTGTAATATCAATGATATCAAATGTTTCTCACCAATTAATCATTTGTCTGTGTTTATTTTAATTTGCTAGCTAAACCTATGAGGTTCGTGTGCTCATTTCTTCGAGCTTGAAGAGTGCATGTAATCATTATGCAATTTGACCACTAGAGGGCATTTGGATAGCATTTGTATATGTAAAACCTTGTGCTCATACAGCATATTATTTACCATGTATTGATCATTGATATCTAAAATGTTGTTATGTCAGAACAACAAATAAGTGGTCATTTTTCATAGTCATAGATACAAGGGTAAGCACATAAGTCACACGTATTTCTCCATGTTTTGTTGTTTCCAACTTGATAATGCGTAATACAGTGTTTTCTTTGTAATCAATAATTTTCTGACTGTCCCTTTAAGCTGTGTTATTGGCATTCAAACAGTAATATGCCATCATGGATAATTGTAATGGTAATTTTGTTTGCGATTCGGGAAACAGTTTGGACATCACATCACAGAAACCAATCAATATCATGAACAAGGATAGGTATGTGATGATGTGGTTTTCACACACTTATAACCCACACTCTGCAAACAATCTGCCTCCATGGACCCGGTCCCATAGAAGTAGATTATATACAGAGTGTGGTCCACAAGTGTATGAAAACCACATCATCACATACCTATCCATTACACATTAAAGAAAAAAAACATTAAACATGAAAACAAATACTTACTTCCTCTTCCTTCCCCTCTTCCCACGGGGCTGAGGCTCTGGGAGGGGCAACTGCCGACTCCGAAGAGTTCTCCTTGGAGATGTTGTGGGAAGAGTGGAAGGAAGAGTACTGGGACGACCAAGGTGAGGAGGAGAAGATGGCTGAGGAGGAGAAGATGGCTGAGGAGGAGAAGATGGCTGAGGAGGAGAAGATGGCTGAAGAGGAGGAGATGGCTGAAGAGGAGGAGATGGGCCGGCAGGAGGAGATGGGCCAGCAGCAGGAGGCCCAGCAGCAGGAGGCCCAGCAGCAGGATTCTATTAAGTATGTTTATTATTTGGTTTTGGCCTTCAATTATTTGGTTTTGTCCATCAAGAATTCGAGTTCGGCCTTCGATATTTTGTATCCGGGAGTTACGCATCTAGTCTATGTAGTCCAGTAGAACCCGCACCTCCGCTATTTCCTCTTGTTGTGCTTGGCGGGGTACCCGTGCACGGCGGGGTGCCCTGCACGGCGGGGTGCGGGTCCTTGAGGGGCCTCTGGTTCCGCGGCCTCCTCCTCTGCTTCCGGGGCCTCTTCATCTGCTTCCGTGCCCTCTTCGTCACAGGGGGCCTCTTCCCTCCGAAATGGAAATTCCTCCCCACCACTCTCATCCCGGGGAGATGGAGGAGGCTGTATTTGTTGTGCTGCCTCCTCCCCAGACTCTGTATATTAGAAGGAAAAAAAAAATGTATATATTAGCATATTTGCAAATCAAGCTTTAAATGACTTAGCTTACGATACAATGACAAATGCAGAATCATTAATCCACTTTGAAATCTAACAATCAATACGATTTCCGCATTTTCTAAACCGTGTTTGTGATATCTCTGGTCAATCTGAATGTTTTAGCGTTTGTTTTCAGTCTGCTTAAATGCACACCTAACCTATAGCCTAGATACTGATGTAACCGCAAAGTAATTGAATGCGTGTAAAGAACGTTATAGCATTAATCTGATGCTTAAAGGGACATGAAACCCAATGTTTTATCTTTCATGATTTAGAAGCATACATTTATAATCAACTTTCTAATGTACTTTTCTTATCTAATTAGCTTCATTCTCTGGATATTCTTTTTGAAAAGCATATCTAAATATGCTTAGAAGATGCTGATTGTTAGCTGAATATAGCTGCCTCCTGTCATTGTTTCACCGTGTGCATGGCTATTTCTTCATTAAAATATATCTCAAGAATGATTCAAATTAGGTAATATAAGTACATTTGAATGTTTTGTCAAATTGTATTCGCTACCTCAATCATGAAAGTAAAGGTTTGCGTATAGTGTCCCTTGAAATACATTCGTATGTGAATTTATTCTTAAATGAGCTTACCGTCAGATGAGAATGGCAGGTTCCCGGTATCAATTCCTCCGATACCGACTACATCCACCTCGGAGATGCTGGGCCGCAACATTTCCTCCCATCGGCAGTACTCTATTTCCAGGGCAGGTCCGCCACCGGTTCCTGCGGAATGTCGGGCCTCCAGGCTTAACTTTTTCTTGAGATCCATCTTACAGTCCCGGTAGCGATGTTTTATAGAGTCCATATCTCTGTTCCGGCCACCCACTGCATTGACTGCATTCCTTATCTCATTCCAGAGCCTCCTCTTGTCAGTCGGGGTAGTCTTCTGGTGCTGCAGCCTCCTATACCTGACGATATAGGCCTCTACGAGGGCCTCCTTCTCCTCCATCGAAAACCTCGCCTCCCTAGTCGCTTTGGCCTTCCCCTGTGACGATGCCCTCTGTTTCCCGGACTGTGAAGCCCTACTCTGTCCGCCACTGGGCCCAGCCACTTGTTCATCTTGAACCAAGTGGCTGGGTCCACCCACCGTTTCCACCCCCGCTTCCTGCCCCCCTTCCTGCCCCCCTTCCTGCCCTGTTCCTCTCCCCCTCCCTCTCCTCCCCCCTCTACCTCTCCCCTGCCTGCCCTCCATCTGTTCCCTAAACTAAACCCCAAATAATCAAACAAAAAGTGAGTGTGATGAAATGAAAGGGGGTCAAAATAAAGAACTAAAAAGACAAAAAAAGTGCTGAAAGTGTGAGAGGGATGTAAAAAAACAAAGAGGGTAAGGAGTATTTAAATAAACCAAAAGAAGAAGAAGACTAAAAGGAGGATATGTAAACTAAATGTAACTAGGGGATGGGTATGGGATGGGTATGGGGTATGGGATAAGAGTAAATGGGATGAAAGGGAATGGGACTACAGGGAATGTGGTATGGAGTGTAGTATGAGGGGGTATGGGGTATGGAGTGTATGTAGTGTTATTGATAAGTGTATGTATGTATTGAATGTGTTTGCGTGTAAATGTGTTAAGTGTACAGAAAAATCACTTGCTCGCTAACTCACACTACTACTAATTCTCACTAACACACTACTACTAATTCTCACTAACAAACACTCCCACTAACTCTCACTAACTCCCACTACCACTAACTCACGCTCCCACTAGCACTAACTCTCACTAACAACTCTCACTAACAACTCCCACTACCACTAACTCACTCACACTCCCACTAACAGACTCTCTCCCACTCCCACTAACTCACTCACGATAACACTAACAACTGACTCTCTCACGCTAACACTAACTCACTCACAATAATGCACAAACTCTCTAATCTTAAACCTCCAATCTCCAAAGACCCACCAGCAACACAGTCAAAGAAGCCCTGCTTGTGTGGTGCTTATATACCTTGTGTAAATGTTTAATGATATACCGATTTCCGTTGTAAATTGTGTTCAGGTGTGCTTTATTAGCAATTAATATTAGTGCAATGTGTATTAGTTGTGTGAATTTGCGCATGCTCATTTTGAGTTAGTATTTGTGGAATGTGTAGAATGCGATGATGTCATAGTGGTCGTTTTCTATAACATTGTCCAATAGTATTCTGTTTAAATGTGAATTTGTGATGGTGTGGTATTAGTGAAGTGTTGTATATGTATGTTTGTCCTAAATTATAGTGATATTGAATGCAATTATTTGTCTAGTGTATGTATATATTTTTTATTCCTTGTTGTTATTTTGCGAATTTCCGAATCTTAAAGTATATGCGTATTCCCCGTATTAAATTTTATTAAAAATCCCCCCGCTTGTGAATGTGTAATGCTTGTGTGCTTTGTTGATTGATTGTTGTTGTGACATTTGCGGCGTGTTATTGTTGTGCATGATGTGGTATGCGTCATATGACCGAGCCGTGCGTATTTCTCGCGAGATCGAGTGTTAGGTGAAAAAAGCTATTTTTTTGCTTTTCCATTGATCTCTATGGGAGACTGTCTAACGCGGGCAGGATTCCGCGTGTGACATACACGCGTTAGGAGCATCGTTAGATGGTCTTTATTGAACTCTAAATACCAGAGTCAAACAATGCCGTGCGTTAGACATAAAACACGCGTGGCGTTAGCAACCCATCTACCGCCAAACTCCAAATCTAGCCGTAAGATAGCTACAATATAATTAATAATTATATTGTAGCTATCTTAGGATTTATATTTATTTTACAGGTAACTTTGTATTTATTTTAGCTAGTTAGAATAGTTATTAAATAGTTATTAACTATTTAATAACTACCTAGCTAAAAGAAATACAAAATTACCTGTAAAATAAATCCTAACCTAAGTTACAATTAAACCTAACACTACACTATCATTAAATTAATTAAATAAACTACTTACAAATAACTACAATTAAATACAATTACATAAACTAACTAAAGTACAAAAAATAAAAAAAGCTAAGTTACAAAAAATAAAAAAAATAAGTTACAAACATGTTAAAAATATTACAACAATTTTAAGCTACTTACACCTAATCTAAGCCCCCTAATAAAATAACAAACCCCCCCAAAATAAAAAAAATGCCCTACCCTATTCTAAATTAAATAAAGTTCAAAGCTCTTTTACCTTACCAGCCCTTAAAAGGGCCATTTGTGGGGGCATGCCCCAAAGAAAACAGCTCTTTCGCCTGTAAAAGAAAAATACAACCCCCCCAACATTACAACCCACCACCCACATACCCCTAATCTAACCCAAACCCCCCTTAAATAAACCTAACACTAAGCCCCTGAAGATCTTCCTACCTTGTCTTCACCATACCAGGTTCACCGATCCGTCCTGAAGAGCTCCTCCGATGTCCTGATCCAAGCCCAAGCGGGGGCTGAAGAGGTCCATGATCCGGTCAAAGTCTTCATCCAAGCGGGGCAGAAGAGGACCTTCCATCCGATTGAAGTCATCATCCAGGCGGCATCTTCTATGGTCTTCCATCCGGAGCGAAGCGGCAGGATCCTGAAGACCTCCAGCGCGGAACATCCATCCGGACCGACGACTGAACGACGAATGACTGTTCCTTTAAGGGACGTCATCCAAGATGGCGTCCCTCGAATTCCGATTGGCTGATAGGATTCTATCAGCCAATCGGAATTAAGGTAGGAATTTTCTGATTGGCTGATGGAATCAGCCAATCAGAATCAAGTTCAATCCGATTGGCTGATCCAATCAGCCAATCAGATTGAGCTCGCATTCTATTGGCTGTTCCGATCAGCCAATAGAATGCGAGCTCAATCTGATTGGCTGATTGGATCAGCCAATCGGATTGAACTAGATTCTGATTGGCTGATTCCATCAGCCAATCAGAAAATTCCTACCTTAATTCCGATTGGCTGATAGAATCCTATCAGCCAATCGGAATTCGAGGGACGCCATCTTGGATGACGTCCCTTAAAGGAACAGTCATTCGTCGTTCAGTCGTCGGTCCGGATGGATGTTCCGCGCTGGAGGTCTTCAGGATCCTGCCGCTTCGCTCCGGATGGAAGACCATAGAAGATGCCTCCTGGATGATGACTTCAATCGGATGGAAGATCCTCTTCTGCCCCGCTTGGATGAAGACTTTGACCGGATCATGGACCTCTTCAGCCCCCGCTTGGGCTTGGATCAGGACATCGGAGGAGCTCTTCAGGACGGATCGGTGAACCTGGTATGGTGAAGACAAGGTAGGAAGATCTTCAGGGGCTTAGTGTTAGGTTTATTTAAGGGGGGTTTGGGTTAGATTAGGGGTATGTGGGTGGTGGGTTGTAATGTTGGGGGGGGGGTATTGTATTTATTCTTTTACAGGCAAAAGAGCTGAAATTCTTGGGGCATGCCCCGCAAAGGGCCCTGTTCAGGGCTGGTAAGGTAAAAGAGCTTGTAACTTTTTTAATTTAGAATAGGGTAGGGAATTTTTTATTTTGGGGGGCTTTGTTATTTTATTAGGGGGCTTAGAGTAGGTGTAATTAGTTGAAAATTGTTGTAATATTTTTCTTATGTTTGTAAATATTTTTTTATTTTCTGTAACTTAGTTCTTTTTTATTTTTTGTACTTTAGCTAGTTTATGTAATTGTATTTATTTGTAGGAATTGTGTTTAATTAATTTATTGATAGTGTAGTGTTAGGTTAATTGTAGGTAATTGTAGGTAGTTTATTTAATTATTTTATTGATAGGGTAGTGTTAGGTTTAATTATATCTTAGGTTAGGATTTATTTTACAGGTAAATTTGTTATTATTTTAACTAGGTAACTATTAAATAGTTCTTAACTATTTAATAGCTATTGTACCTGGTTAAAATAATTACAAAGTTGCCTGTAAAATAAATATTAATCCTAAAATAGCTATAATATAATTATAATTTATATTGTAGCTATATTAGGATTTATTTTACAGGTAAGTATTTAGCTTTAAATAGGAATCATTTATTTAATAAGAGTTAATTTATTTCGTTAGATAAAAATTATATTTAACTTAGGGGGGTGTTAGTGTTAGGGTTAGACTTAGCTTTAGGGGTTAATACATTTATTAGAATAGCGGTGAGCTCCGGTCGGCAGATTAGGGGTTAATAATTGAAGTTAGGTGTCGGCGATGTTAGGGAGGGCAGATTAGGGGTTAATACTATTTATGATAGGGTTAGTGAGGCGGGTTAGGGGTTCATAACTTTATTATAGTAGCGCTCAGGTCCGCTCGGCAGATTAGGGGTTAATAAGTGTAGGCAGGTGGAGGCGACGTTGAGGGGGGCAGATTAGGGGTTAATAAATATAATATAGGGGTCGGCGATGTTAGGGCAGCAGATTAGGGGTACATAGGGATAATGTAGGTGGCGGCGGTTTACGGAGCGGCAGATTAGGGGTTAAAAAAAATATGCAGGGGTCAGCGATAGCGGGGGCGGCAGATTAGGGGTTAATAAGTGTAAGGTTAGGGGTGTTTAGACTCGGGGTACATGTTAGGGTGTTAGGTGCAGACGTAGGAAGTGTTTCCCCATAGGAAACAATGGTGCTGCGTTAGGAGCTGAACGCTGCTTTTTTGCAGGTGTTAGGTTTTTTTTCAGCTCAAACAGCCCCATTGTTTCCTATGGGAGAATCGTGCACGAGCACGTTTTTGAGGCCGGCCGCGTCCGTAAGCAACTCTGGTATCGAGAGTTGCATTTGCGGTAAAAATGCTCTACGCTCCTTTTTTGGAGCCTAACGCAGCATTTGATTAAACTCTCGATACCAGAGTTAAATTTATGGTGCGGCCAGAAAAAAGCCTGCGGAGCGTTAACAGCCCTTTTACCGCCGAACTCCAAATCTAGGCCTTAGTGTTTATTTTACAGGTAAGTATTTATTTTTAAATAGGAATAATTTATTAAAGTATAGTGTAGTGTTAGGTGTAATTGTAACTTAGGTTAGGATTTATTTTACAGGTAAATTTCAGTTTATTTTAGCTAGGTAAGCTATTAAATAGTTAATAACTATTTAATAGCTATTGTACCTAGTTAAAATAAATTGAAAGGTACCTGTAAAATAAAAATAAATCCTAAGATAGCTAGAATATAATTATTATTTATATTGTAGCTATATTAGGGTTTATTTTAAAGGTAAGTATTTAGTTTTAAATAGGATTCATTTAGTTAATAAGAGTTAATTTATTTAGATTTATTTAATTAATATTTAAGTTAGGGGGGCGTAAGGGTTAGTGTTAGACTTAGGTTTAGGGGTTAATAATTTTATTACAGTGGCGGCGGCGTAGTGGGGGGCAGGATAGGGGTTAATAAATTTATTATAGGTGGCGACGGTGTAGGGGGGGCAGATTAGGGGTTAATAAATTTATTATAGCTGGCGACAGTGTAGGGGGGGCAGGATAGGGGTTAATACATTTAATATAGGTTGCGGCGGGTTCAGGGAGCGGCGGTTTAGGGGTTAATACATTTATTATAGTTGCGGTGGGCTCCGGGAGCGGCGGTTTAGGGGTTAATATGTATAGAGTAGCTTGCGGTGGGCTCCGGGAGCGGCGGTTTAGGGGGTAACAACTTTATTTAGTTGCAGCGGTGTAGGGGGGGACAGATTAGTGGTGTTTAGACTCGGGGTACATGTTAGGGTGTTAGGTGCAGACAGCTCCCATAGAAATCAATGGGATGTCTGTCAGCAGCGAACTTGTACTTTCGCTATGGTCAGACTCCCATTGATTCCTATGGGATCCGCTGCCTCCAGGGGTGGAGGTTTGAAAACCAGGTACGCTGGGCCGTAAAAGTGCCGAGCGTACCTGCTAGTTTTTTGATAACTAGCAAAAGTAGTGAGAATGTGCCGCACTTGTGTGCGGAACATCTGGAGTGACGTAAGAATCGATCTGTGTTGGACTGAGTCCGGCGGATCGAAGCTTACGTCACAAAATTCTACTTTTGCCGGTCTCGAGCCTTTGATAACTAAGGCGTATCAGCCTCGCCACAAATACGCTGCGGAATTCCAGCGTATTTGAGGCTGACGGCTTGATAACTAGGCCCCGAAGACTCAAAGGGTATAGAGGTGACTGAGGTTTAGAAAAATGACAAAAAGATGTCTTAAAAATAAGGGTGGGTCATGGACTCTCCATGCCAGGAAAGAAAATAATTTATCAGGTAAGTATACATTATGTTTTCTTTCCAATGGCATGGAGAGTCCAAGAATCCATTCAATTACTAGTGGGAACCAATACCAAAGCTAGAGTCCACAGAATGGAAGAGAGGGATACACAAGACAGGCAAACCTAAACAGAAGGCACCACCGCTTGAAAAACTTTCCTCCCAAAAGAAGCCTCAGCTGAGACAAAATCATAAAATTTGGAAAAACTATGCAATGATGACCAAGTGGCCGCCTTGCAAATCTGTTCCATAGAAGCATAATTTTTAAAGGCCCAATAGGAAGTAACAGCCCTAGTAGAGTAAGCCATAATTTTCTCTGTAGGCTGCTATCCAGCTGTCTCATAAGCCAATCGAATAAAACTTCTCAACCAGAAGGAGAGAGTAGAAGAAGTGGCCTTCTGACCTCTCCGTTCACCAGAAAAGACAACAAAAAGAGCAGAAGATTGATGAAAATCTTTCATTGCCTGTAAATAGAACCTTAAAGCACGCACAACATCCAGATTGTGCAATAACCACTCCTTCTTATAGGAAGGATTAGGACAAAATGAAGAAACAACAATTTCTTGGTTAATATTGCGTTCCAAGACCACCTTAGATAGAAATCCTAATTTAGTATGGAGAACCACCTTTTCCACATGAAGAATAAGATAAGGAGAATCACACAGTAGAGCCAAAAGCTCCGAAACTCAACGGCCAGAAGAAATTGCCAGCAGAAACAAAACCTTCCAGGACAATAATCTGATATCAACAGAATGCATAGGCTCAAATGGAGCCTGCTGCAAAACTTTAAAAACCAGATTAAGACTCCAAGGAGGAGCAATTGACCTAAACACAGGCTTGATTCTAACTAAAGCCTGAACAAAATATTGAACATTTGGCAAAATTGCCAGATTCTTCTGCAGAGGAATTGACAGAGCCGAAATCTGACGCTTTAGGGTACTGACTGATAAACCCTTCTCCAGGCCCTCCTAAAGAAAGGACAGAATATAGGGAATTCTCACCTGACGCCAAGAAAAACCCCTAGATCCGCACCAATTAATATATTTACGCCATACCTTATAATAAATCTTGTGAGTAACCAGCTTACGAGCCTGAATCATAGTCTCCATAACTTTCACAGAAAAACCTTGTCTGGACAAGACTAAGCGTTTAATCTCCAAGTAGTCAGCTTCAGAGAGACTAAGTTTGGATGGTGGAAAGGACCCTGAACAAGAAGATCCTTCCTCAGAGGCAATTTCCACGGGGGAAATGACAACATCCTCACTAGGTCCGCAAACCAAGTTCTGCGAGGCCACACTGGAGCTATTAAAACCACCGAAGCCTGCTCCTGTTTGATATGAGCTACCACCCAAGGAAGGAGGGAAACCAAGAGGAACAGATAAATTAGACCGAAATCTACCAAAGCTGCTTGAGGATTTCTTGATCTTGCTCCATATCTTGGAAGCTTGTCATTTAACTGAGATGCCATCAGATCCAGCTCCAGAACTCCTCACTCGAGGGTTAACATCGAGAAAACTCCCAGATAGAGAGCCCAGTCCTCTGGATGAAACGTCTGTCTGATCAGATAATCCGCTTCCCAGTTGTCCACCCCTGGGATATAAATGGCAGAGAGATGACAATTGTGAGACTCTGCCCACTGAAGAATGTGAGTCACCTCCTTCATTGATAACAAGCTCCAAGCTCCTCCTTGGTGGTTGATATATGCCACCGAAGAGATGTTGACCAATTGAAAACTGATAAACCGGACTAAACTCAGTTTAGGCCAAGCTGATAGAGCATTGAGAATTGCTTTCAATTCTAGGATATTTTTAGGGAGGGCATACTCCTTCTGAGTCCAAAGTCCCTGAGCTCTTAGGGACCCCCAAACTGTTCCCCAGCCTAACAGGCTGCCATCCGTGGTCACAATCTCCCAAGAAGGTCCCAGGAAACAAGTGCTCTGAGACAAATGGTCCTGGGAGATACACCAAGGCAGAGACATCCTTGTCTGAAAATCTTAAACTATCCTCTTAGAGAGATTTGAGTTTTCTCCGTTCCATTGATTGAGCATACGTAAATGTAGAGGTCTCAGATGGAATTGAGCAAACAGAATAATGTCCATGGATGCCACCATGAGACCAATTACTTCCTTGCATACAGCCACCGAAGGACAAACAGAGGACTGAAGAGAATGACAGGCCTCCAGAAGCTTGAATTTTCTGACCTCCGTCAACAAAATCTTCATAGATACTGAGTCTATGATTGTCCCCAGAAAACATACCCTGGTACTGGGCACCAAGGAACTTTTCTCTAGATTCACCTTCCACCAGTGAGAGCGGAGAATAGCTAACATGGAATCTGTATGGAATCTTGCTAACTGAAAAGATGGCGCCTGGACCAAGATATTGTCCAGGTAAGGAGCCACCGCAATCCCTAGTGATCTGGCCACAGCCAAAAGAGCCCCTAGAACCTTTGTAAAGATTTGAGGAGCAGTGACAAGGCCGAAAGGCAGGGCTACAAATTGGAAATGTTAATCCAAAAAAGCGAATCTCAGGAACTTGAAATGTTCCCTGAGAATAGGCACATTAAGATATGCATCCTTTAGGTCTATAGTTGTCATAAACTGACCCTCCTGAACTAGAGGGAGACTAGAACAAATAGTCTCCATTTTGAAGGACGGGACCTAGAGAAAATTGTTGAGAGACTTTAAGTCTAGAATGGGTTGAAAAGTTCCCTCCTTTTTGGGAACTACAAAAAGATTTAAATAAAATACCTGACTCTGTTCTGCTAGAGGAACTAGGATAATCTCTCCCAGAGATGACAAATCCCTTACGCAGCTTAAGAAGGTCTCTCTCTTTACCTGGTTTACATATAATCTTGATAATAGGAATCTGTCCCTGGGGAGACAAGACTTGAATCCTATCCTGTATCCCTGGGAGACTACATCCACTGCCCAAGGATCTGGAACGTCGTGAATCCAAGCCTGCTGAAAAAAGGAAAGCCTTACCCCTACCTGATCCAGAACTGGATCAGAGGTAGCCCCTTCTTGCTGATTTAGCCTCAGCGGAAGGCTTTCTGGATTGCTGGCTAGCTCTCCAATAAGTCTTGGTTTGCTCAGATTTAGAAGATGAGAAAGATCTCTGTGCCTTGAAGTTACGAAAGAAATGAAAATTAGAAGTTTGATGACCCTTGGGTCTATTCTTCTATCCTGTGGTAAAAAAACTGCCTTTCCACCAGTAACCATTGAAATGATCTCTGCCAGACCAGGACACAATAAAGTCTTATCCTTAAAAGATAGAGACAGAAGCTTAGATTTAGTAGTACATCCGCAGACCAAGACTTTAACCAAAGGGCTCTGTGGGCTAGTATCGCAAAACTAGAAATCTTGACTCCCAGCCTAACAATTTGCATACTGACATCACAGATAAAAGTATTAGCCAGCTTAGAGCCTTGATCCTATCCTGGATCTCCGCTTATAGTAGTCTCCTCTGAAATTATATCAGACAAAGAGCCACACAAATAAGAGGCAGCACCAGCAACTATTGCAATACTAGCAACTGGTTACCACACTGATGAAGAAATATCTTTCTTAAAAAACCCTCCAGTTTCTTATCCATAGGGTCTCTAAAAGAGGAACTATCCTCGAGAGGAATAGTTGTCTTGGCTAAGGTAGATATATCGCCCTCTACTCTAGCAACAGTGCACCACAGATCTCGCACAGAATCAGTCACAGGAAACATCTTTTTAAACACAGGAGATGGATTAAAAGGAACACCCAGCTTCTCCCATTCCTGAGATATAATGTCAGACATGCGATCTGGAACAGGAAAAACCTCCACAGATTTAAGTTTGATATAAAAAATATATATTCGAAGGGGGGCGGAGTCAGCCCTGGAAGGGTACAGACGTGTTTGTTAGAGCTCCTGCTTGCATCCCTCATAACTCTAACTCTGCTACAAATACATCTGCAAACTGACATCTCAGGTTTATTCAACTTAATCCACAAAAGCTCCTGAATCCAGAGACACCAAGATTGCACAGCTACGTTGAGTGGGAGCTACAATAGTGCACTCCTACATGATGCGGCCCTGATCCCGGGAACTACTACACAGCCCTCATCACTCTGCTGGAGCAAGCTTCACCATACCCGGTGATTGGAGTGGTAGATCCCCTCCCTCCCTTCGGCTTGCGACTGTACCTAAGCATAACCCGAAGGTGTGGATTAAATATGGCAAGATAGATAATATTAACTGCTACAATTTTTTTTGACACCACTGTATAGTGAGGACTTTTCTCTTTCAATATGGAGGAGCATGATTCACTGTTCCTGACTCTGCTAAGAGATCTGGGACTAAAGATGGATAACTACTTTGCTGACCTTACACTGTTAGTCAGAGTGCCTTTCCTGAAGGGGGACATCGACGCCGACAATGTGGCACGAGAGAGGGAGGTCGCCGAGAGCCACGTGGGGTCCCAAACCAGTGACTGCTACCCGACCCTCACAACAGAGAGCATTCACGGCTGGCCAACTGAGAGTTATGAGCCGCAAATACCGCAGAAGCTGGTTTCTTCCACGAGACAATGCAGAAGCAACTTTCTTCCCACTAGATCTGGTCCGGTCATACAGAGGGGTAATTCCGCTAAGCTAGTGCCTGACCCGATGCGGCTCTCCGCTCCGACACTCCAGATCCCTAATTGGCCACCCAATCTCATCTTGACACCAGCTGACATGTCAGTGTCCATCATACTGCCCTGGGTTGCCTGTGCGGGGGATGCGATCGGCCCCCGTGTGGGAGACTTGGAGCAGCTGAGACTCCACATGGCTTATCGACAATACTACAACATGAGGGAACTCAGGCCATGCGAGCATCAGGACTGCTATGTAACAAAGCCCTTACAAGACCTTCTCCTGACCATTTGCTTCCACTTAGATGAGCTCCGACACTGCACAGATGCAGCCCGATCAGGAGTGGGTTAGCAGTGAATACATTAAGTGATGAACTCATGGGCCTCCAAACGTGAGACTTTATGAGCTTTGTTTAACATTTTAAGTTTTTCTACCCCATATTCTCTGCAGATCAGGGTACACTGCATATTATTGTTTAATTATCTTGTTTCTCTAGCGTTACTAAGGGTAGTCTGTCTCTGCTATAATTGAGTGCATGTTTAATATGTTTACACTCTGATATATACCTCATACGTTGGTAATTGTTCATATGCAATATTCCATGGGGGCATTTGTTACCTTACCTTATTATTTATATATGTTTACCTTATAGATACTATCACAATGCTTTGATGATTGGATTAACATTACAGTTCATGCTTATAGAGGTTTACTATAAATAATTAGAGATGAGTTAGTTTATAATGGCTAGACAGGTTTCATCAGGTCACTCTTAACAGACATAGATAGACCAAGGGTTCCATAATGGCGGTCACTCTATAACCCCCAAACTCCTTTGACTCAATATTAGATAACCCCAGAGTACAGATGTGAAACTGGAGTAGGCACTCTGTATCTCACATAGCCATTAAACTTGCAGCCTAATACCCTGATATTTTCCACTTAACACTGTTTATTTGGAGTGCACTTAATAGCGTAATCCCTACCGCCCAAGGATGCCTTAGATACCCCACCCCCGCCCCGCACTAAATCTACCTACCATATGACTCAAACTACTATTCATGCCACAATAAGGTCTTCTTTATCGTTATACCAGTTTTCAAGATGCTTATGACACAGGGGATATTCACCATATAAGATGGGCATTAGTACTTATGCTATTATAATTTAAGCGGCATCTTCATGTTGGTCACTCAGAAGTATGCACTGTAGATAAATTATAGTTAACTTCATTTCTATAGACCGGCATATTGTGGCAAGTCTAATGTAGTGCCTCTAGTATATAGGTATAGTCTATTTGCAGCGGCATGACTAATATGGCGCCACTAGTATATAGGTATAATGTCAAGTGGCCCCTAGAAACTGATATCCCCTACGTTGAATTTATTATTATTACAAATCTTCTGTGACTGCTGGGCTCCTCTCCTCCCTTTCCCGCCGGCGCTTGTTGCCTGCGGGTCATACCCCTACTCCTTTTTCCCACATCGCCTATAGCTGGCATTTCCCCAGGAGAGGAGCTCCTTCGGAAGTCCCCTATATCCCATGCATACTAATATTCCCCCTTTTCACATAACCTTATCAATAACTATTCTTAATTACTTTATAGAAAGCAGATCAACTTGCACCACTAAGTGCTCAGAGTTATCCTCTATTACAAAGTAGATCTCTATGTTTAATTATATTGTTTCCCAATTACTGTAACCTTCTTTCTCGTGCCTTATCCAAGTGTGTGAGAGATGTGTCTCCTAACTCAGCAACTACATCTCAGTCATACTACCTCCTAATTTATCTACATGTTTCTTTAAATTTGTCTATAGTTTTCCAATCCATTGCATCCCCAAGCTGCATACAATCTACCTAGTTACCATACTTCTATTTAAGCTCCTGAAACTAGTATTTACCTTATTGGAGGTACAACACTCAACTCTCTTTAGTTGATATTTATACCCTTGTTTTTTTTTTTTTGTTTTTTTTTTTTGTTTGTTTTTTATGTTCATCACTCGTTACCATATAGTTTAATAGATTTGAGTAATGTCTATACATCAGGGTCTCAAATCATAACTGCCTCAGCTCTAAGTGAAACCACCTTTTTATATCTTATCATAGCGTATTTAGCAACTTGGAATCACTCGTATTTTATAGTATGCAAACTACTTCTTTATTATATATCTGTCATGAGTATATCCATCCTCCACCTTGGAGTTCTCTACATCATAAAGTTAAATGACCCTGTAGTCTCCACCTTTATAACATTTTGATTGACTCCGCCCTCCCATTTCCCCTCTGTTATGAGCGGCTTTGGTCCGCTGCTTCCCCCCCCCCCATATATTCAGGCCTACAGGAGGCCTGACAACAGCCAACTCCCTACCTCTTACTTTTTTTTTAAGCTTCTAGAATACCTTTTACTGTGGAGTGGGGATCACTAGTTCTCAGTTATAAAAAATGAGGCTTCATCCATATATGTTCCAGTCACACATGTTTTCTATATGCAGTTTTACATTTTATATTCAAGATTACAAGGGTGGTACTATAACATATATCAGCTTATATTCTTCTGTTTTTGACTTAGCTTTTTCCTTCATGTCACTAATCCCAGCATCCGTACAAGTATGACACTACTATGGACATGATACTAAGACAACAAATGCTACTTTAGTACACCAATGTCTTAACCCTTGTCTATTCTTCATATGTGAACTGTATAAGTTTCTTTATTTGTCTTCTTTATTGCTACTGTCCTGTGACTGGGTATATTCTTTATTGTGTTGTTTATACTTAATGCCTCAATAAAAAAATTATTTAAAAAAAAAAAAAAAAAAATATATATATATTCAGTTTATTAGCCTTTTTAGGAGCTTCTGCAACACTTTCAGAGTCATCCAAAGTAGCTAAAACCTCCTTCAAAAATAAACGGAGATGCTACAGTTTAAATCTAAAATTAACCTCCTCAGAATCTATTATACTAGGAACTGCAGATTCTGAATCAGAGATCTCGCCCTCAGAAGCTGCAGAGGAATGATCCTCACTAGATAACTGAGAAAGACTAACCAAATCAGTCTTGGCGGAATCAGAACCCATAGAAATGTTCTTAGAGTGCCCCTTCCCTTTACCAGAACTAGGTAAAGCACCTAGCGCTGCAGAAACTGCAGAAGTCAACTGTGCAGCAAAATCTTTAGGCAAACAAACACTCCCAGAGACTGACTGAGAGAAACCGCAGGGCACTGCATGTAAATCTGTCAAAGACAGGGACATGTTAACAGAAAGCTGAGACAACCCCTGAACAGCATTATCCTGAGAAAGAGAAGGCTCAGATAAGGAATCTTTATCCTTAGAAAATAAAACCATATTAAGGCAAGGGAAACAAAATTTCACAGGAGGTATAACCTGGGCATCTGCACAATAAAGACATTTATCAAATGACAGAGAAAGCTTAGGATTGGCTTCCGTACGGCTAGATTTAGAGTTTTGTCGGTAAAGACCCGCGTATCTAACGCTGGCTTTTTTCTGGCCGCACCTTTAAAATAACTCTGGTATTGAGAGTCCATAGAATGGCTGCGTTAGGCTCCAAAAAAGGAGCGTATAGCATATTTAACGCAACTTCAACTCTCGATACCAGAGTTGCTTACGGACGCGGCCAGCCTCAAAAACGTGCTCGTGCACGATTCCCCCATAGGAAACAATGGAGCTGTTTGAGCTGAAAAAAAACCTAACACCTGCAAAAAAGCTGCGTTCAGCTCCTAACGCAGCCCCATTGTTTCCTATGGGGAAACACTTCCTACGTCTGCACCTAACACTCTAACATGTACCCCGACTCTAAACACCCCTAACCTTACACTTATTAACCCCTATTCTGCCGCCCCCGCTATCGCTGACCCCTGCATATTATTATTAACCCCTAATCTGCCGCTCCGTAAACCGCCGCTACTTACATTATCCCTATGTACCCCTAATCTGCTGCCCCTAACACCGCCGACCCCTATATTATATTTATTAACCCCTAATCTGCCCCCCACAACGTCGCCTCCACCTGCCTACACTTATTAACCCCTAATCTGCCGAGCGGACCGCACCGCTATTATAATAAAGTTATTAACCCCTAATCCGCCTCACTAACCCTATAATAAATAGTATTAACCCCTAATCTGCCCTCCCTAACATCGCCGACACCTAACTTCAATTATTAACCCCTAATCTGCCGACTGGAGCTCACCGCTATTCTAATAAATGTATTAACCCCTAAAGCTAAGTCTAACCCTAACACTAACACCCCCCTAACTTAAATATAATTTTAATCTAACAAAATTAATTAACTCTTCTTAAATAAATTATTCCTATTTAAAGCTAAATACTTACCTGTAAAATAAATCCTAATATAGCTACAATATAAATTATAATGATATTATAGCTATTTTAGGATTAATATTTATTTTACAGGTAACTTTGTATTTATTTTAACCAGGTACAATAGCTATTAAATAGTTAAGAACTATTTAATAGCTAAAATAGTTAAAATAATTACAAATTTACCAGTAAAATAAATCCTAACCTAAGTTACAATTAAACCTAATACTACACTATCAATAAATAAATTAAATACAATTCCTACAAATAAATACAATGAAATAAACTAACTAAAGTACAAAAAATAAAAAAGAACTAAGTTACAAAAAATAAAAAAATATTTACAAACATTAGAAAAATATTACAACAATTTTAAACTAATTACACCTACTCTAAACCCCCTAATAAAATAACAAAGACCCCCAAAATAAAAAAATGCCCTACCCTATTCTAAATTACTAAAGTTCAAAGCTCTTTTATCTTACTAGCCCTGAACAGGGCCCTTTGCGGGGCATGCCCCAAGAAGTTCAGGTCTTCCATCCGATTGAAGTCTTCATCCAAGCGGAATCTTCTATCGTCATCCATCCGGAGCGGAGCGGCAGCATCCTGAAGACCTCCGACGCGGAACATCCATCCTGGCCGATGACTGAACGACGAATGACGGTTCCTTTAAATGACGTCATCCAAGATGGCGTCCCTCGAATTCCGATTGGCTGATAGGATTCTATCAGCCAATCAGAATTAAGGTATGAATATTCTGATTGGCTGATGGAATCAGCCAATCAGAATCAAGTTCAATCCGATTGGCTCGGCTGGGTGAAGACGACTCAAGGTAGGGAGATCTTCAGGGGCTTAGTGTTAGGTTTATTTAAGGGGGGTTTGGGTTAGATTAGGGGTATGTGGGTGGTGGGTTGTAATGTTGGGGGGGGTAGTGTATGTTTTTTTTTTTACAGGCAAAAGAGCTGAATTCTTTGGGGCATGCCCCGCAAAGGGCCCTGTTCAGGGCTGGTAAGGTAAAAGAGCTTTGAACTTTTGTAATTTAGAATAGGGTAGGGAATTTTTTATTTTGGGGGGCTTTGTTATTTTATTAGGGGGCTTAGAGTAGGTGTAATTAGTTTAAAATTGTTGTAATATTTTTCTTATGTTTTGTAAATATTTTTTTCTTTTTTGTAACTTAGTTCTTTTTTATTTTTTGTACTTTAGTTAGTTTATTTCATTGTAGTTATTTGTAGGTATTGTATTTAATTAATGTATTGATAGTGTAGTGTTAGGTTTAATTGTAACTTAGGTTAGGATTTATTTTACAGGTAATTTTGTAATTATTTTAACTATTTTAGCTATTAAATAGTTCTTAACTATTTAATAGCTATTGTACCTGGTTAAAATAAATACAAAGTTACCTGTAAAATAAATATTAATCCTAAAATAGCTATAATATAATTATAATTTATATTGGAGCTATATTAGGGTTTATTTTACAGGTAAGTATTTAGCTTTAAATAGGAATAATTTATTTAATAAGAGTTAATTAATTTCGTTAGATTTAAATTATATTTAATTTAGGGGGTGTTAGTGTTAGGGTTAGACTTAGCTTTAGGGGTTAATACATTTATTAGAATAGCGGCGAGATTCGGTCGGCAGATTAGGGGTTAATAATTGAAGTTAGGTGCCGGCGATGTTAGGGAGGGAAGATTAGGGGTTAATAAATATAATATAGGGGTCGGCGGTGTTAGGGGCAGCAGATTAGGGGTACATAGCTATAATGTAGGTGGCGGCTCTTTGCGGTCGGCAGATTAGGGGTTAATTATTGTAGGTAGGTGGCGGCGACGTTGTGGGGGGCAGGTTAGGGGTTAATAAATATAATATAGGGGTCGGCGATGTTAGGGCAGCAGATTAGGGGTACATAGCTATAATGTAGCTGGCGGCGGCGTGCGGACGGCAGATTAGGGGTTAATAAGGGTAGGTAGCTGGCTGCGACGTTGTGGGGGGCAGGTTAGGGGTTAATAAATATAATATAGGGGTCGGCGGTGTTAGGGGCAGCAGATTAGGGGTACATAAGTATAACGTAGGTGGCGGTCGGCAGATTAGGGGTTAAAAAAATTTAATCGAGTGTCGGCGATGTGGGGGGGCCTCGGTTTAGGGGTACATAGGTAGTTTATGGGTGTTAGTGTACTTTAGAGCACAGTAGTTAAGAGCTTTATGAACCGGCATTAGCCCAGAAAGCTCTTAACTACTGACTTTTTTCTGCGGCTGGAGTTTTGTCGTTAGAATTCTAACGCTCACTTCAGACACGACTCTAAATACCGGAGTTAGAAAGATCCCATTGAAAAGATAGGATACGCAATTTACGTAAGGGGATCTTCAGTATGGAAAAGTCGCGGCTGAAAAGTGAGCGTTAGACCCTTTTTTGACTGACTCCAAATACCGGCGGTAGCCTAAAAAAAAGGCCTTTATTTCCCTTATACTCTTATTACATTATAAAAAAAAATAGAATAAAATTCTAAGCATAGAGAAATAAATATTAAAACTGTCCCCAGCCATGCTGGAGAGACTCACCCAACTGGTAACCAGGAATCCAATCCAGACCAGCAGATAAAAATAAACTTGTGCAAACAAATCCCCATAGCCAAAATAAAAAAAAAGCCTTCACATGACAGAACAGTGCCCTGAACTGCTGCCCAATAAATCCCCAACCTTTAAAAGGGATATTCAGTCCCATAAGGATCCACCTTGTTCTCTAAGTATCCTTTTTTTTTTTTTTTTTTAAACAAGGAACTCCTAATTGCTGCATCCTTCTCACATAGAAGGTAAAAGCATTTACCTGTGGATCCGCTGTAGGCCAGGTACAGCAAACAGATGTGACAGAATCCTCACTGACATAGACCTGTAGGTAAAGAAAAAACAGAGTAACCAACCCTGGTTTTCTAAATATGGGGTGGCAAAAAATGTTGGAAGGTAAGCAAAGACCACCTTGCTGTCTTCCAACTGCTAAAAGCCACCATTACTCTTACTAAAGAGAATTACATGGACACAGCATAACCGCAATCCTTGCTTGCAGGTAAAAGTACTCATTAAAGGATTAACAACTTGATTTCTTCAGACACCTTCATCGCACATCACCTACAATGTTACGCAGGCAAAGAATGACTGGGGATTGTGGGTAATGGGAGGATACTTGAAGCTTTGCTGGGGTGTTCTTTGCCTCCACCTGGTGGCCAGGAGTTGAATTCTCACTAGTAATTGAATGGACTTGTGGACTCTCCATGCCATTGGAAAAAAAACAGCTATTTCCACTGAGAAATTAAATCCAAAAGAATAATTAAGTTTTCTTAAAAAATCAAAAAACGTAAATCATAGGCACTAGAATCAAACTTAGACAGCTACCTGAAAAACATTTCTACCAAAAGCTGCTTCCGTAGAAGCAAAAACGTAAAAATGGTAAAATTTAGTAAAGGTATGCAAAGAAGACCAAGTGGCTGCTTTGCAGGTTTGATCAACTTAAGCTTCATTATTGAAAGCCCAAGATGTGGCAACTGATCTTGTAGAATAAGTTATTCTCTGAGGTGGAGATTGCCCCATCTCCAAATAAGATTTGTGAATCAGAAGATTCAACTAAGATGCCAAACAAATGTCAGAGGCCTTCTGACCTTTTCTGGAACCAGAAAAAAATAACAAATAGACTAGAAGTTTTTCTGAAATTTTTAGTAGCATCAACATAATATTTCAAAGCTCTTACTACATCCAAAGAATGTAAAGAACTTTCCAGAGTACTCTTAGGATTAAGGCACAAGGAAGGAATAATAATTTCCCTATTACTGTTGTTAGAATTCACAATTTTAGGCAAAAATTTAACCAAAGTCCGCAAAACAGCTTTATCTTGATGAAAATCAGATAAGGAAACTTGCAAGAGAAAGCAGACAATTAAGAAACTTTCACCTAGAATACGAGTTTTGCGTTAACAGGGGTGCGGTGCTAACATGCAGTTTATGCTCACCGCTCACTTACAGACAGCGGTGGTATTATGGGTTTTTACAAATCTGGCATTAGCCGCAAAAAAGTGAGCAAAGAGCAAAATTTAGCTCCACATTTCACCTCAATACCAGCGCTGATTACGTTAGCGGTAAAGAGGTAAAACCTGCTTGTGCACGATTTCCCCATAGGAATCAATGGGGGAGAGCCAGCTGAAAAAAAAACTAACACCTGCAAAAAAGCAGCGTTCAGCTCTTAACGCAGCCCCATTGATTCCTATGGGGAAATACATTTTATGTCTACACCTAACACTCTAACATGAACCCCGAGTCTAAACACCCCTAATCTTACACTTATTAACACATAATCTGCCGCCTCCGACATCGCCGACACCTGCATTATATTATTAACCCCTAATCTGCCGCTCCGGACACCGCCGCCACCTACATAATAGTTATGAACCCTTAATCTGCTGGCCCTAACATCGCCGAACCCTACATTATATTTATTAACCCCAATCTGCCGCCCCCAATGTCGCCGCAACCTAACTACATTTATTAACCCTTAATCTGCCGCCACCACTATAATAAAGTTATTAACCCCTAAACCTAAGTCTAACCCTAACACTCCCTAACTTAAATATAATTACAATAAGGTAGAAAAAATATTATTGGCTGATGCAATCAGCCAATAGGATTAACGTTCAATCCTATTGGCTGATCCAATCAGCCAATAGGATTGAGCTCGCATTCTATTGGCTGTTCCAATCAGCCAATATAATGCAAGCTCAATCCTATTGGCTGATTGGATCAGCCAATAGGATTTTTCCTAACTTAATTCCGATTGGCTGATAGAATTCTATCAGCCAATCGGAACTGAAGGGATGCCATCTTGGATGACATCACTTAAAGGAACCGTCATTGTTGAAGAAGACTCCGGATGAAGAAGATGCTCCCCATCAGATGTCTTGAAGATGGAGCCGCTCCGCACCGGATGGATGAAGATAGAAGATGCCGTCTGGATGAAGACTTCTGCCCGTCTGGAGGACCTCTTCTGCCCGGCTTGGATGAAGACGTCTCACGGTAGGGTGATCTTCAAGGGGTTAGTGTTAGGTTTTTTTAAGGGGGGATTGGGTGGGTTTTAGAGTAGGGTTAGTTGTGTGGGTGGTGGGTTTTAATGTTGGGGGAGGGAAATGTATTTTTTTTTACAGGTAAAAGAGCTGATTACTTTGGGGCAATGCCCCGCAAAAGGCCCTTTTAAGGGCTATTTGTAATTTAGTGTAGGGTAGGGCTTTTTTATTTTGGGGGGCTTTTTAATTTTGTTAGGGGGATTAGATTAGGTGTAATTAGTTTAAAGATCTTGTAATTATTTTATTATTTTCTGTAATTTTGTGTTTTTTAGTGTCGTACTTTAGATAATTTTATTTAATTGTAGTTAATTTAGGGAATTAATTTAATTATAGTGTAGTGTTAGGTGTAATTGTAACATAGGTTAGGTTTTATTTTACAGGTAAATTTGTATTTATTTTAACTAGGAGGTTATTAAATAGTTAATAACTATTTAATAACTATTGTACCTAGTTAAAATAAATACAAAGTTGCCTGTAAAATTAAAATAAACCCTAAGATAGCTACAATGTAACTATTAGTTAAAATGTAGCTAGCTTAGGGTTTATTTTATAGGTAAGTATTTAGTTTTAAATAGGAATAATTTAGTGAATTGTAGTAATTTATTTAGATTTATTGTAATTATATTTAAGTTAGGGGGGTTAGGGTTAGACTTAGGTTTAGGGGTTAATAACTTTATTATAGTGGCGGCGACATTGGGGCGGCAGATTAGGGGTTAATAAATGTAGGTAGGTGTCGGCGATGTTAGGGCCGGCAGATTAGGGGTTAATAATATTTAAATAGTGTTTGCAATGCGGGAGTGCGGCGGTTTAGGGGTTAATATGTTTATTATAGTGGCGGCGATGTCCAGTTCGGCAGATTAGGGGTTAAAAAAATTATTTTAGTGTTTGCGATGTGGGGGGGCCTCGGTTTAGGGGTTAATAGGTAGTTTATGGGTGTTAGTGTACTTTTTAGCACTTTAGTTAAGAGTTTTATGCTACAGCGTTGTAGTGTAAAAATCTTAACTACTGACTTTAAAATGCGGTACCAGGCTTGACAGGAGAGGGTGTACCGCTTACTTTTTGGAAGACTCGTAATACCGGCGCTATGCAAGTCCCATTGAAAAAAAGAGAATACGCAATTGACGTAAGTGGATTTGCGGTATTTCCGAGTCTGGCCATAAAAGTGAGCGGTACACCTGTACCTGCATGACTCGTAATACCAGCGGGCTTTAAAAAGCACCGTTGGGACCGGCCAACGCTGCTTTTTAACCCTAATGCAAGACTCGTAAGCTAGGCGTTTTGTAGCAGAAGAGATAGCTAAGAGGAATAACACTTACCAGGAAAGTAGTATAATGTCAAAAGAATGCATAGGCTCAAAAGGAGGAGCCTGCAAAGTCTTTAATACCAAATTTAGACTCCAAGGAGGAGAGAGAATTTTAATAACAGGTTTGATACGAGTCAAAGCATGTACGAAACAGTGAACATCAGGAAGATTAGCAATCTTTCTGTGAAATAAAACAGAAAGAGCAGAGATTTTTCCTTTCAAAGTATTGGCAGACAAACCTTTATCCAAACAATCCTGAAG
This sequence comes from Bombina bombina, assembly GCF_027579735.1. Taxonomy (NCBI): domain Eukaryota; kingdom Metazoa; phylum Chordata; class Amphibia; order Anura; family Bombinatoridae; genus Bombina; species Bombina bombina. Next base: position 580,025,237 of record NC_069502.1, read on the forward strand.
AAACTGAAGAATCCCAGGAATTCTATAAGAATCCCAAGAAGAACCATGAGTGGAACACCATGAAATATAGGTTTTCCAAACCTTGTGATATATTTTCCTTTAAACAGGCTTATGAGTCTGTATCATAGTGTTATTCACAGAGTCAGAGAAACCTCTATGACTAAGGAGTAAGCGTTCAATTTCCATGCCTTCAAATTTAGAGATTTGAGATCCAGACCTTGAGACAGAAGGTCTGGTCTTAGAGGAAGTGAACAAGGTTGGCAACTGGACATTCGGAAAAGATCTGCATACCAAAACCTGTGAGGCAATGCTGGTGCTATCAGAAACACATAAGATTGTTCCATTATGATCTTTGGGATCGCTCTTGGAAAAAGAACCAGAGGCGGAAAAATGTAAGCAGGTTGGTAAAACCAAGGAACTGCTAGAGCATCCATAATTTCCACCTGATGATCCCTGGACCTGGAGAGGTATCTGGGAAGTTTCTTGTTTAGATGAGAGGCCATCAGATCTATTTGTAGAAGACCCCAAATCTGCACAATCTGGTAGAATACATCTGGATGGAGACACCACTCCCCCGATGTAGAGTCTGACGGCTGAGATAATCCGCTTCCCAATTGTCTCCACCTTTTATATGAATCACAGTGATTAGACAAGAGTTTGATTCCGGCCATGAAAGTATTAGAGATACTTCTTTCATTGCTAGGGGACTGTGAGTCCCTCCTTGGTGTTTGACATATGCCATTGTTGTGACATTGTCTGAATCCGAATATACGGTTCTCTCTTTAATAGAGGCCAAGCCTGAAGAGCTCTGAAAATAGCACAGAGTTCTAAGATATTGATTGGTAACCTCGCCTCTCGAGGATTCCAAACTTGCATCTGGTTTGATCACAGTCTAGGTAGGACAAACAAAGGAGGCCACTTGAACAATAAGGTGATGGTTTAACCACAACGTCAGAGAGAGTTGAGTGTTGGGATTTAAGTATATGAGTTGTGATATTTGAGTATAATCCCTGCACCATTGGTACAACATGAAAAGCTGTAGAGTTCTCATGTGAAAATGAGCAAAATGGATCGTGTCCGATGCTGCAATCATGAGACTTTAAAACTTCCATGCACATAGCCACTGAAGGGAATGATAGAGACTGAAGGTTTAGACAAGCTGAAACCAATCTCAAACTTCTCTTTTCTGTTAGGGATAGAGTCATGGACACTAAATCTATCTGGAAACCTAAAAAGATGGCCTTTGTCTGAGGAATCAAGAAACTCTTTGGTAAATTGATCCTCCAACCATGTCTTTGAAGCAACAAAAGAAGTTGTTTCTTGTGAGATTCTGCTAAATGAAAAGATTGAGCTAGTACCAAAATATCATCCAAATAAGGAAACACCGCAATACCCTGCTCTCTGATTACAGATAGAAGGGCACCTAGAGCTTGTGAGAATATTCTTGGTGCTGTTACATGACTAAACGGAAGAGCGACAAATTGGTAATGCTTGTTTAGAAAAGAGAATTTCAGAAATCAATAGTGATCTGGATGAATCGGAATGTGAAGGTAAGTGTCCTGTAAGTCTATTGTGGACATTAAGTGACCTTGCTGAACAAAAGGCAGAATAGTCCTTATAGTCACCATCTTGAAAGTTTGAACTTTTACAAAACGATTTAAAGTTTTCAGATCCAAAATTGGTCTGAAAGAATTTTCCTTCTTTGGTATAATGAATAGATTTAAATAAAAACCCAATCCTTGTTCCTGCTGTAGAACTGGGACAATTACCCCTGAATGTTCTATATCCGAAACACATTTCAGAAAGGCTTGAGCTTTTACTGGGTTTTTGGTATATGGATAAGGAAGAATGTTCCCAAGATAGGTCTTATTCTGAATCCTATTCGATACCCCTGATAAATTATATTCTGAATCCACTGATTTTGGACAGAGTCTGTCCAAACTCTTTGAAATAGCTTTAGTCTGCCCCCTACTAGAAGAACCGGCTTGAGGGCTGCACCTTCATTTAGGTTTAGGAGCAGGATTTGGTTTCTTATAAGGCTTGGATTTATTCCAATTCGGAGATGGTCTCCAATTATAGCCAAAGGTCTTAAAGGAAGGAGTGGTTTTCTGTTCTCTATTCTGACAAAAGGAACGAAAACGATTGGGAGCGTTAAATTAATCCAATTGTGAACCAAAAAGATTTTTGCCTTGAAAAGAGAGAGATAATAATCTAGTTTTAGATACCATGTCAGCATTCCAGACTTCCAGATGGAGCTTGAGGGCAGTTATGCACCGCTGCTCCATAACCTGTCCGCCTGCTCTGAGCAGGCAGACAGACATCGCCGCAATTCAACCCGATAGAGTACGATCGGGTTGATCAGCACCCCCCTGCTGGCTGGCGGCCGATTGGTCGCGAATCTGCAGGGGGTGGCGTTGTACCAGCAGCTCACAAGAGCTGCTGGTGCAATGCTGAATCCGGAGAGCTTATTGCTGTCCGCATTCAGCGAGGTCAGACAGATCTTTGTTAAATAGACCCCATGGATTTGACATTGATCTTCATAACATCAAATATAGCATCACAAATAAAATGGTTTGCATGTTGAAGTAAAACAATAATTCCGAATCTGAAGACAACTGCTGTGCTAAACTGTCCAACCCAAAAGTGTAGAAGCAGCAGCAACATCAGCCATAGATAGAACATGTCTAAGAATATAGCCAGTATGTAATTATGCCCTTCTTAGATAAGATTCAAGCTTATTATCTAAAGGATCCTTAAATAAGTACTGTCTTCCATAGGAATAGCAGTATGTTTGGCAAGGGTGAAAATTGCCCCATCAACTTTAGGAACTGTTTCCTAAATTTCTAACTTGGCCACAGGTAAAGGATACCATTTCTTAAACCTAGAAGAAGGGTTAAAAAAGGTTTAAACCATTCTTTATCAATCACTTTAGCGATAGCGTCTGGAATAGGAAATAGTTCAGGAGTAATAAAAGTAGTCTTAAATACACAATTTAGATGATTACTAGCTTTATCATCCGGAGGTTTAGACTCCTCAATACCCAAAGTAAACAAAAATTCCTTTAAGAGAGAGTGAATATATTCTATCTTAAATAAAAAAGATGATTTGTCTATCTCTGTCTCTTACGTGGTGTCCTCTGAATCAGAGCACACCACATCAGTAGAGGATCAGTATGCTGAAGGTCAGAACTTAATTCACTAGGTTTAGGAAAATGTTGCAAAACCATTTTACGTTTATTTGAAGGCGGAATAGCAGTCATTGCCTTCTCTATAGCTGCAGCAATAAAATCTTTCATTTCTGCAGGAATGCTATGTACATTAGACTGAGATGGAATAACAGTGGGTGCATTTGTACTCATAGATATATTATCAGCATTTAACAAATTGTCAAAACAAGAGCCACATAATTGAGCTGAAGAATTTAGATCAGTTTTTTTACAACAAACACACAGCTAGATTACAAGTTTTGCGTTATGAGTGAAAAAGCATTGTTATGCTTCATAACGCTGCTTTTTCCCTAATGCCCCTATTACAAGTCTTGCAGGTATAGGTGTACCGCGCACCTTTTTGGCCGTCATACAACGTCAGTACCGCACTTTTAAAAAGGCCTTTTTCAATGGGACTCCCATAGCGCCAGTATTACGAGTTTGCCTGGGAGGCCAAAAAGTGAGCGGTACACTCTATAACCACAAGATCTGTAACACCATCTAAAGTCAGTAGTTAGGAGTTTTACGTTACAAATCTGTAGCATAAAACTCATAACTAAAGTGTTACAAAGTACACTAAACACCCATAAACTACCTATTAACCCCTAAATCGAGGCCCTCCCGCATCGCAAACACTAAAATAAAATTATTAACCCCTAATCTGCCACTCTGGACATCACCACCACTAAAAATAAATTAACCCCTATTCCGCCGCTCCCCGACATCGTCACCACTATAATAAACCTATTAACCCCTAAACCGCTGCCCTCCCGCATCCCAAACACTATTTAAAGATTATTAACCCCTAATCTGCATCCCGTCCACACCGCCGCTATAATAAACCTATTAACCACTAAAACCGCAAGCCCCCCACAACAAAATATATTAAAATAAATTATTAACCCGTAAACCTCTGACCTCCCACATCACTAACTCTACATAAATATATTAACCCCTAATCCTAAACCTAACGTAACCCTAAATCTAACCCTAACCCTAAGCCTAACACCCCATAACTTAAATATAATTAAAATAAATCTAAATAAACCTTACAATTATTAACTAACGGCTAGATTATGAGTTTTGCATTATGAGTAAAAAAGCAGCGTTATGGGTTATAACGCTGCTTTTTCACTACCGCTGCTATGAGTCTTGTAGGTACAGCTGTCCCGCACACTTTTTTGGCCGTACCGCAAACTAACTTACGCAATTTTTGTAAAGTCTTTTTTCAATGGGACTTCCATAGCGCCGATATTACAAGCTTTTTTTGGAGGCCAAAATGTGAGCGGTATAGCCTATTCCGCAAGATTCGTAACGCAGTTATGTCAGTAGTTATGAGTTTTACACTACAAAGCTGTAGCATAAAACTCATAACTGAAGTGCTAAAAAGTACACTAACACTTATAAACTACCTATTAACCCCTAAACCGAGGCCCTCCCGCATAGCAAACACTAAAATAAAATTATTAACCCCTAATTTGCCGCTCCCGACATTGCCACCACTATAATAAACATATTAACCCCTAAACCGCCACACTCCCGCATCGCAAACACTATTTAAATATTATTAACCCCTAATCTGCTGTCCTTAACATCACCGCAACCTACATTACTGTTATTAACCCCTAATTTGCCGCCTCCGTCGCCGCCACTATACTAAATTTATTAACCCCTAAACCCCCTAACTAAAATATAATTAAAATTAATCTTAAAAAAAACCTACTATTAATAACTAAATAATTCCTATTTAAATCTAAATACATACTTACCTGTAAAATAAACCCTAAGCTTGCTACAATATAACTAATAGTTACATTGTAGCTATCTTAGGGTTCATTTTTATTTTACAGGCAAGTTTGTATTTATTTTAACTAGGTAGAATAGTTACTAAATAGTTATTAACTATTTACTAACTACCTAGCTAAAATAAATACAAATTTACCTGTAAAATAAAACCTAATCTGAGTTACACTAACACCTAACCTTACACAACAATTAAATAAATTATATAAATGAAATACAATTACCTAAATTACAAACAAAAAAACACTAAATTACACAAAATAAAAAACAAATTACAAGATCTTTAAACTAATACCTAATCTAATAGCCCTATCAAAATAAAAAAGCCCACCCAAAATAAAAATAAACCCTAGCCTAAACTACCAATAGCCCTTAAAAGGGCCTTTTGTGGGGCATTGCCCCAAAGAAATCAGCTCTTTTACCTGTAAAAAAATACAAACAACCCCCCCAACAGTAAAACCCACCACCCACACAACCAACGCCCCAAATAAAACCCTAACTCAAAAAACCTAAGCTCCCCATTGCCCTGAAAAGGGCATTTGGATGGGCATTGCCCTTAAAAGGGCATTTAGCTCTATTGCAGCCCAAAGCCCTAACCTAAAAATAAAACCCACCCAATAAACCCTTAAAAAAACCTAACACTAACCCCCGAAGATCCACTTACAGTTTTGAAGATCCGACATCCATCCTCAACGAAGCCGGGAGAAGTCCTCTTCGAAGCGGCAAGAAGTCCTCAACGAATCCAGGAGAAGTCTTCATCGAAGCCGGCAGAAGTGGTCCTCCAGACGGGCAGAATTCTTCACCCAGACGGCATCTTCTATCTTCATCCATCCAGAGTGGAGCGGGTCCATCTTCAAGACATCCGGCACAGAGCATCCTCTTCAATCGACGGCTTCTTGCTGAATGAAGGTTCCTTTAAATGACGTCATCCAAGATAGCGTCCTTTAGATTCCGATTGGCTGATAGAATTCTATCAGCCAATCGGAATTAAAGTAGAAAAAATCCTATTGGCTGATCCAATCAGCCAATAGGATTGAGCTTGCATTCTATTGGCTGTTCCAATCAGCCAATACAATGTGAGTTCAATCCTATTGGCTGATTGCATCAGCCAATAGGATTTTTTTCTACCTTAATTCCGATTGGCTGATAGAATTCTATCAGCCAATCGGAATCTAAGGGACGCCATCTTGGATGACATCATTTAAAGGAACCTTCATTCAGCAAGAAGTTGCGATTGAAGAGGATGCTCCGCGCCGGATGTCTTGAAGATGGAGCCGCTCCGTTCCGGATGGATGAAGATAGAAGATGCCGTCTGGATTAAGACTTCTGCCCGTCTGGAGGACCACTTCTGCCCGTCTGGAGGACCTCTTCTGCTGGCTTCGTTGAGGACATCTTGCCGCTTGGATGAAGACTTCTCCCGGTAAGTGGATCTTCGGGGGGTTAGTGTTAGGATTTTTTAAGGGTGTATTGGGTGTGTTTTATTTTTAGGTTAGGGTTTTGGGCCGCAATAGAGCTAAATGCCCTATCCAAATGCCCTTTTCAGGGCAATGGGGAGCTTAGGTTTTTTTAGTTAGGGTTTTATTTGGGGGGGTTGGTTGTGTGGGTGGTGGGTTTTACTGTTGGTGGGTTGTTTGTATTTTGTTTTACAGGTAAAAGAGCTGATTTCTTTGGGGCAATGCCCTTTTAAGGGCTATTGGTAGTTTAGTTTAGGCTAGGGTTTTTTTTTTTTTTTTGGGGCGGGCTTTTTTTTTTGATAGGGCTATTAGATTAGGTGTAATTAGTTTAAAGATCTTGTAATTTGTTTTTTATTTTCTGTAATTTAGTGGGGGGGTTTGTAATTTAGCTAATTGTATTTAATTTATTTAATTGTATTTAATTTAGGTAATTTATTTAATTGTAGTGTAGTGTTAGGTGTTAGTGTAAGCTACAATGTAACTATTAGTTGGAAGAGGTTTTTAAGGGCTACAATGTAACTATTAGTTGGAAGAGGTTTTTAAGGGCTACAATGTAACTATTAGTTGGAAGAGGTTTTTAAGGGCTACAATGTAACTATTAGTTGGAAGAGGTTTTTAAGGGCTACAATGTAACTATTAGTTGGAAGAGGTTTTTAAGGGCTGTGGGAGTTTTGGGATCTTTGCCTCCTCCTAGAGGTCAGGAGTATAATTCCCAGGAGTAATGGATTGTGGACTACCACCACCTTTATGAAAGAAAATTCAAATTGTAATACAAAGTGTTGCTTATAGAATAGAGTCAGTTAAAGGTAAAGTCTGTTGCCACTTTGCATGCTGCACTGTACAGAGAGAGGGCACAAAGATTATAATCTATATGTACATTTAAATAACAAAAATGCATTTACATTAATACATTTTAAGTATGTACAGTGAAAAGGTTAAAATATGTAATTATGCATTTTATTGAATTAACTTTCAATTATTTAAATCTATGCACTAGATGAATTTACAATTTATATAGAAGTGTGATTGAAATGTTAGCTGTTAGGTAAAGTAATGCAATAAAACATGGATGTTACTGTATATTTTACTTTAATATATTAAAAAAAAACAATATTTTTAAATACAATAAGTAACTAGACATACATCTGTGTGCTTACTGCCACCTGGTGGCTATAAGCAAAAATAGTGCACAGTCTCCCAAACAACCATAGTGGTATATCATAATAGAAAGTATGCTGAAAAGCGTTTAAAAAAGGAATATGTTGAGAATGTGTAGTGTCTTTCAGTGGCAATGGCAGACACTATATACTGTGTGTATATATATATATATATATATATATATATATATATATATATATATATATATATGATGCAGTTATTATACCTCTCTTTTAAAGGGACATACAAATGCTATAATAAAATGCTCTAATTGGACTAATGCATTTCATTTTGCACAAATCCTTGTGTGTAATAGTATATAATATACACATAGATATTAAAGATATCGCTAAAATCCACTTCAGAGAGGCGCTGCATTGCTTCTCCTGAGCAGGGCCAGCAAACCTATAATCACCATCCATCTCCAGTTCAGTCCCATTTCAGCAGATTATTTATGTAACCTTTTTGTAAGGGTTTAACATATATTTACACACAATAATGTAATAAAAAGCTCTAATGCATTATAGCAACGTTATTATAACCTTTTCAAAGCAAGAATCGTGTTGCATCATGAAATAAGGTTTTGTAAAAGGTTTTAATTTTTATAAAGCACAGGTTTACGGGACTTGCTGCATTTAATTAATATATATACAGTTGTATGCAAAAGTTTAGGCACCCCAGACAATTTCCATGATTTTCATATATAAATAATTGGGTGTTTGGATCAGCAATTTCATTTTGATCTATCAAATAACTGAAGGACACAGTAATATTTCAGTAGTGAAATGAGGTTTATTGGATTAACAGAAAAAGTGCAATATGCATCAAAACGAAATTAGACAGGTGCATACATTTGGGCACCCTTATCATTTTGTTGATTGAATACCTGTAACTACCTAGCACTGATTAATTGGAACACACAATTGGTTTGGTGAGCCCATTAAGCCTTGAACTTCATAGACAGGTACATCCAATCATGAGGAAAGGTATTTAAGGTGGCCAATTGCAAGTTGTTGTTCTCTTTGACTCTCCACTGAAGAGTAGCAACATGGGGGCCTCAAAACAACTCTCAAATGACCTGAAAACAAAGATTGTTCAACATTAAGGTTTAGGGGAAGGCTACAAAAAGCTATTGCAGAGATTTAAGCTGTCAGTGTTCACTATGGGGAACATAGTGAGGAAATGGAAGACCACAGGCACAGTTCCTGTTAAGGCCAGAAGTGACAGGCTGTCAGGCTGCGCCGCTCTAGCCATTGCTAGTGGCGCAGCGTCTCCTTCCCTGCTCGTTGCCAAGGGCTGTGTCGGGTCCGGAGGCGTGCAGCGCTGATGTCATCGCCGGGCACTCCTCTCCGGTCCTGAAACCTGGGCGCGAATCCTGTGCCTATTTAAATTCCTTCCTCACGATCTATAACTGCCCAAGTATAGGTGTTACTTCGTGTACTCCTGGGAGTGATAGACCGTTTTTTGTATTGCCTTGCTGTGTATGAACCCTGCCTGTGTGACTACTCTGCCTGCTATACCCCTGAACTTCTGGATCAATACGCTGCTGCTGAACTCTGCCTGTCTGTCTACTCTACCTGTTTAACCCCTAAATTACTGGACATATATATAGTGCTACTGAACCCTGCCTGTCTGACTACTCTGCTTCTTAACCCCTGTTATTCTGGATTGCCTCTTTGTTGCCGAACCCGCCCTGACCATTCTAGTGGTGTGCCCTTGGACTGCTTTACCATTGCCAAACCCTGCCTGTCTGACCATTCCAGTGATTTGCCTTGCCCTGTTCTGCCGTAGTCACTGGGGACTGTCCTGCCTGTGTTGAGTGCCGCTCTCCTCATCTTATTAACTTTCTCTGCTCTGGGATATTCCCTATCATTCCGGCTTGATGCCGGGATAACAAGACTACTGTCTGAGTTCCGTCTGATAGAGGGGTATTCCACGAGCATTACATTATACTTGGGCCATGGAGCCAGATGAGGTGGCACAAGCTTTTTATCTACAGGGACAGATGTTGGGAACCCATACCACACAGTTGCAGAATATGGATTCCAAGCTGGAGGCTATTACCGCTCAACTCTCTTACCGCTCCTGTTGTTTCACTGACAATCCCTACTCCTAGTACTGTGACTTCTTCCTCTGCTTCTGGAAGTATACCCCAGATACCTTTGTCTGACAAGTATGAAGGTACTATGGATTGCAGGTTTTTTTTTTAACCAATGCAGGCTACACTTCCGCAATGATCCTCACACCTTTCAGTCTCACCTGTCAAGGGTCACCTTTATCATTTCCTTCCATGGAGGAGTACATCCAAGAGAACCTAGCTAAAGGTTTCATTCGCCCTTCTTCCTCTCCTGCTGGGGCAGGCTTCTTTTTCATCCGTAAGAAAGATGGTGGACTCAGACCCTGCATCGACTACAGGGCCTTGAACAACATAACCATCAAGAATCGCTATCCCATTCCATTGATCACTGAACTGTATGACTCACTCCAGGATGCTCGATTTTTCACCAAGAACTTTTCTCAAACAGTAGTTCCTCTAACTGAAAAAAACAGAGCAAAGACAAAACGGAACAAAGACTGTAAATATTGGCCTCCCAAAGCCATATATGCCTTCTCTTGTCTGAAAAAGGCCTTCTGTTTAGCTCCTGTGTTCCGTCATCCTGATCCTGACTTACAGTTCACTTTAGAGGTTGGTGCCTCCGATATAGGGGCTGGGGCAGTTTTAACCCAAAGGGATCCTTTGACTTCCAAGTCACACCCTATAGCCTTTTTCTCTAAATGCTTTACTCCTGCTGAGAGGAATTATGATGTGGGTAATTGTGAACTCCTAGCCATTAAGATGTCTTTCACTGAATGGCGTCATTGGTTAGAGGGCACCGCCAATCCCATTCAGATTCTTACCGACCACAAGAATCTGACTTACCTAGAGACTGCTCATCGACTCAACCCTCGACAGGCCAGGTGGGCCTTGTTCTTTTCTCATTTTAACTTTGTGGTCTCTTATCTTCCTGGGACCAAGAACAAGAAGGCGGACAACCTTTCCCGTCAGTTCCCTCACTCAAGTGACTCCTCTGAAGCTCCTATTGAACACATCATACCTCCCTCCTGTGTGGTTGCTCAACTAAATACCACCCTTCTGCAAAGATTGCAACGTGCTCAGTCTAGTAAACCTCCTGGATCCCCCCTGGCCTCCAATATCCTCTTTGTACCTCTGAACTTACGCACCCCTGTGCTAGACTGGGCTCATAATAGCAAATTCTCAGGACATCCTGGTTTGACTAGGACTTTCAAGCATCTTTCCCAACATGTATGGTGGCCTACTATGAAATCTGACACTCAGGATTATGCGAAAGCCTGCACAACTTGTGCTGCCAACAAAATTCCCTGATCCTTGCCTTCTGGCTTGCTCCAACCATTGTCCATTTCCAACCAACCATGGACACACATAACAATGGACTTCATTGTGGACCTTCCTCCTTCTGACCACCATACAGTTATCTGGGTTGTGGTGGATCGCTTTTCCAGCCTGGCTCATTTTGTACCCCTAACCAAACTGCCTCCTGCCCAAGAACTATCATCTCTTTTTCTCTTGCATGTGGTACGACTTCATGGCATTCCTGTGAATATCATTTCCGACAGAGGTCCACAGTTTATCACTACCTTTTTGAGAGCCTTCTGCAAGTTGATCGGAACCACTGTTTCTTTGTCTTCTGGCTACCATCCTCAGACCAATGGACTAACTGAGAGGGTAAACCAGGATCTTGAAGCCTACCTTAGAGCCTTAGTCAATGCTCGCCATACCAACTGGTCTGAATTGTTACCCCTAGCAGAGCTGGCAAGAAACACTCATTGGCACTCTTCTCTTCAATGTTCTCCATTTCAAGCCGCAGCAGGGTATCAACCTTGTGTCTTCCTTCTTTTTGCTAAGTCCACTGGGGTTCCTGCTGCAGACTGACACGTCACTAGACTCACCACTCATTGGCAACGTATTCGCTCTCAGCTACGTTCAGCTGTCTCCAGATATAAGAACTTTGCTGATCATCATAGAGCTTCTGTACGTGCCATCCCAGTACAACACTGTCACAAATTGGGGCCTAGGTTTATCGACCCTTACAAGGTCCTAAAAAGACTGTCTCCTGTTGCCTACAAAGTGGCCTTGCCCAAAACCCTGCGCATACACCCAGTCTTCCACATTTCACTACTCAAGCCTTACATCAAAAATAGATATACCCATCTCCAAGCGCCTCCTTCTCTGCTCCTGGTCCATGGTGAACCTGAATATGAGGTAGCTAAGATCCTGGACTCCAGATACAGGCGCAGACAACTGCAGTATCTGATACATTGGAATGGTTACTCTGTGGCAGATCCTTCCAGGGTCCCTGCCCCTGATGTGCATGCTCCATCTTTGGTCTCCAGATTCCATGCTGCTCATCCTTTGAGGCCAACTCTGGTTCCCGGAGGGAACCCTTGAGAAGGGGGATACATCACGCTGCGCCGCTCTAGTCGTTGCTATGGGTGCGGCGTCTCCTTCCCTGCTTGTTGCCAGGGGCTGTGTCGGGTCCAGAGGTGTGTGGCGCTGACATCATTGCCGCACACTCCTCTCCGGTCCTGACACCTGGGCGTGAATCCTGCACCTATTTAAATTCCTTCCTCACGATCTATCACTGCCCATGTATAGGTGTTACTTCGTGTACTCCTGGGAGTGATAGATCATTTTTTGTATTGCCTTGCTGTGTATGAACCCTGCCTGTCTGACTACTCTGCCTGCTATACCCCTGAACTGCTGGATCAATACGCTGCTGCTGAACTCTGCCTGTCTGACTACTCTACCTGTTCAACCCCTAAATTGCTGGACTGATATATTGCTGCAGAACCTTGGCTGTCTGACTACTCTACCTGTTTAACCCCTAAATTGCTGGACTGATATATTGCTACTGAACCCTGCCTGTCTGACTACTCTGCTTCTTAACCCCTGTTATTCTGGATTGCCTCTTTGTTGCCGAACCCTGCCTGCCTGACCATTCTAGTGGTGTGTCCTTGGACTGTTTTACCGTTGCCAAACCCTGCCTGACCATTCCAGTGATTTGCCCTGCCCTGTTCTGTTGTTGCCACTGGGGACTGTCCTGCCGCTCTCCTAATCTTACTAACTTTCTCAGCTCTGGGATATTCCCTATCATTCCAGCACGACGTTGGGATAACAAGACTACTGGCCGAGATTGGTCTGATAGAGGGGTATCCCACGAGAATTACACAGGCCAAGCAAAATATCAGAGAGGCAAAGAGAAAGGATGGTGAGAATGGTCAAAAACAGCCCACAGACCACCTCCAAAGACCTACAACATCATCTTGCTGCAGATGGTGTCACTGTGCATCCTTCAACAATTCAGCGCACTTTGTACAAGGAGAAGCTGTATATGAAAGTAATGCAGAAGAAGCCTTTTCTGCACAAACACCACAAACAGAATCGCTTGAGGTATGCCAACACACATTTGGACAAGCCAGCTTCATTTTGGAAGACGGTGCTCTGGACTGATGAAACAAAGAATGACTTATTAATTTATGTACCTGTCTAATTTCGTTTTGATGCATATTGCACATGTTCTCATTTCACTGCTGAAATATTACTGTGTCCTTCAGTTATTTGATAGATCAAAATGAAATTGCTAATCCAAACACCCAATTATTTAATTATAATTTTATTTTACAGTATTGTACAAATCTCCTTGATTTTTGTATTGTTAAAAAAAAGTTGGATAACGCCTTTACTACCTATTCCCCAGTTTTGCACAACCAATATTGTTAAATTAGTATACTTTATAACTTTGAAACCTCTAAATTTCTGCCTGTTCCCAAGCCGCCTCTTATCTCAGTGCATTTTATTAGCTTTTCACAGCTAGACAATGCTAGTTTGTATTTTCCATATAGATAATACAGTGCTCAGTAATTGTTTAAAATGCAAGTTTGTAAACAGCACTGAGATAAGGAGCAGTCTGCAGATGCTTAGATACAAGGTAATCACAGAGGTAAAACGTATATATAATATAACTGTGCTGGTTATGCAAAGCTGGGGAATGTGTAATAAAGCGATTTTTATTTTATTTTAAAGAATAACAATTTACAAGTAGATTGTCCCTTTAAGTGTGGTACTGACAAGTTATGCTTGTTAACACTGTATGGATGAAAGTAATTGTCCCAGAAAAAAACTGCTATTGTTTTAAAACATAGCTGTTCAGGGAAGCCACCCAACTCATTAACATATGAATTGCACCTAATAATTACTCTCATTCTCACTCTTGTAGTCCTCTCCTGTTTCTCACCCTCCTACCCTTCTAGGGCGCGATCCAATATACGGTGCAGAAAATAAAAAAAATTACAAGAAGTTTAAACTAATTACACCTAATCTAAGCCCCCTAATAAAATAAAAAAGCCCCCCAAAATAATAAAATGCCCTACCCTATACTAAATTACAAATAGGCCTTAAAAGGGCTTTTTGCGGGGCATTGCCCCAAAGTAATCAGCTCTTTTACCTGTAAAAAAAAATACAATACCCCCCAACATTACAACCCACCACCCACACACCCCTACTCTAAAACCCACCCAATCCCCCCTTAACAAAACCTAACACTACCCCCTTGAAGATCACCCTACCTTGAGCCATCTTCACCCAGCCGGGCACAAGTGGTCATCCGTTCCGGGCAGAAGTCTTCATCCGATGAGGCAGAAGAGGACATCCAGACCGGCAGAAGTCTTCATCCTATCCAGGCAGAAGTCTTCATCCTATCCAGGCAGAAGAGGACATCCGGACCGGCAGAAGGCTTCATCCAAGTGGCATCTTCTATCTTCTTCCATCTGACGAGGAGCGGCTCCATCTTGAAGACATCCGGCGCGAAGCATCCTTCCTGGCCGACGGACTAACAACGAATGACGGTTCCTTTAAATGACGTCATCCAAAATGGCGTCCCACGAATTCTGATTGGCTGATAGGATTCTATCAGCCAATCGGAATTAAGGTAGGAAAAATCTGATTGGTTGATTTAATCAGCCAATCGGAATTAAGGTAGGAAAAATCCGATTGGTTGATTTAATCAGCCAATCGGATTGAAGTTCAATCCGATTGGCTGATTGGATCAGCCAATAAAATTGACCTTGCGGTTTATTGTGGTGTGGGCTATGGTGGTTTAGGGGTTAATACACTTTATTAGTTATTGCGGTGGGGGAAAAATCTGATTGGTTGATTTAATCAGCCAATCGGAATTAAGGTAGGAAAAATCCGATTGGTTGATTTAATCAGCCAATCGGATTGAAGTTCAATCCGATTGGCTGATTGGATCAGCCAATAAAATTGACCTTGCGGTTTATTGTGGTGTGGGCTATGGTGGTTTAGGGGTTAATACACTTTATTAGTTATTGTGGTGGGGGATTGCGGTAGACAGGTAGAAAGACATTGCGAATGCGTTAGGTGTTAGGTTTTTTTTGCAGGCATTTTAGGGATTTACAGCTGCATTTTATGGCGAGGTGAAAATGGAGTAAGATTTCTCCATTTTTGCCACGTAAGGCCTTGCGCTGGATATTGGATACCAATTTACTACGCGGTCCCATGTTAGCTCATGGGAGTAATTATTGCGAGCGACGGGTGAAATATACGTGCCGCATTTAGATGCGGCGCTGTATATAGGATACCAAAAACACGCAAAAACCGGCGTCGCCGGCTTTTGCGGGCGACGCTCTATATTTAATGGAGGCCCTAGATTGTAGGTTCCCACAGGAATAGGGCCTTAAATTCCTTATGTA
Source organism: Bombina bombina (assembly GCF_027579735.1). NCBI lineage: Eukaryota > Metazoa > Chordata > Amphibia > Anura > Bombinatoridae > Bombina > Bombina bombina. The sequence goes on from NC_069502.1 coordinate 580,040,645, forward strand.
TTTGTTTGTAAATTTCTGTCTTGTTTCTTACAAGTACTGTACATTGTTTTACTTAAATCAATTGTACCTATGGACAACGCTGCGGAATATGTTGGCACTTTAATTCCCTCAATCTCCAATTATTCTCACAAAATAAATGTATATCATATTTGTTAATATTTGGGGCATGTAGTCTTTGTTATGTATCACTCTATATTCATTATACTGTCTTCAAACTGTTAAGTTAAAGTAAGATATTTTATACATGATTGCGATGAGCTGAGATTGCTGAGTAACTCTGTGAATAAGAGAATTTGTCATTAAAGGGACATATAATTCATATAGAGCATGTGATTTTAAACAACTTTACAATTTACTTCTATTATCTAATTTGTTTCATTCTCTTGGTATTATTTTTCAAAGCAGCAGAAATGCACTACTGGGAGTTAGCTGAACACAACTGGTGAACCAAGGAAAAGAGGCATCTATGTGCAGCCACAAATCTGCAGCTAGCTCGCACAGCAATGTTTATTTGGAAAAGCAACAGCTTTCACCATGGTGTCCTGCCATTGACGACTTGCCTGCCCAATGTTTTCCGTATAGTAGACTCATGATCAGAGATGTTAACCAGTTCCAATGATTTCTTTAAGTGCTTATCTGTCACTTTAGGGTTCTTTTTTTACCTCACTGAGAATTGTGCAGTGTGCCCTTTGAGTCATCTTGGTTGGACGGCCACTTCTAGGGAGAATAGCCACAGTACTAAATCATCTCCATTTATAGACAATTTGTGGACAAATAAATATTTCAACTCTTTGAGATACATTTGTAACCCTTTCCAGCTTCATGAAATGCAACAATTCTTGATCGCAGGGCTTCTGAGAGCTTTTTAATGAGGAGTGGTTCACATCAACAGATGCATTTTGTGAATAGCAAACTCAAAATGTTTGATTTCTTTTTATAAGTCAAAGTAGCTCTAACCCACATCTCCAATCTGTTTTCATTAATTGGACACCAGTTTTGCCAATTTCCAAATCTAATTAGCTTTTGTTAAAATCATTAGCCTAGGGTTTCACATACTTTTTCCAACCTATACTGTATATTCAATATGTAAAAGAACAATACAATAATTTGTATGTTGTTAGTTAAAACAGATTTTCACCTAGATTTAGAGTTCTGCGTTAGCCGTCCAAACCAGCGTTAGGGGGTCCTAACGCTGGTTTTGGCCGCCCGCTGGTATTTAGAGTCAGCCAGGAAAGGGTCTAACGCTCACTTTCCAGACGCGACTTTTCCATACCGCAGATCCCCTTACGTCAATTGCGTATCCGATCTTTTCAATGGGATCTTTCTAACGCTGGTATTTAGAGTCTTGGCTGAAGTGAGCATTAGAACTCTAATGACAAGACTCCAGCCACAGAAAAAAAGTCAGGAGTTAAGAGCTTTATGGGCTAACGCCGGTTTATAAAGCTCTTAACTACTGTGCTCTAAAGTAAACTAACACCCATAAATTACCTATGCACCCATAAACCGAGGTCCCCCCACATCGCCGCCACTATAATTAAATTTTTTAACCCCTAATCTGCCGACCGCACACTGCCGCAACCTAAATTATCCCTATGTACCCATAATCTGCTGCCCCTAGCATCGCCGACCCCTATATTATATTTATTACCCCCTAATCTGCCCCCCCCCAATGTCGCCACTACCTATCTACACTTATTAACCCCTAATCTGCCAACCGGACCTCGCCGCCACTATAATAAATGTATTAACCCCTAAACCGCCTCACTCCCGACTCAAAAACCCAATAATAAATAGTATTAACCCCTAATCTGCCCTCCCTAACATCGCCGACACCTAACTTCAAGTATTAATCCCTAATCTGCCGACCGGACCTCGCCGCTACTCTAATAAATTTATTAACCCCTAAAGCTAAGTCTAACCCTAACACTAACACCCACCTAAGTTAAATATAATTTAAATCTAACGAAATAAAATAAATCTTATTAAATAAATTAATCCTATTTAAAGTTAAATACTTACCTATAAAATAAACCCTAATATAGCTACAATATAACGAATAATTATATTGTAGCTATTTCAGGATTTATATTTATTTTACAGACAACTTTGTATTTATTTTAACTAGGTACAATAGCTATTAAATAGTTAATAACTATTTAATAGCTACCTAGTTAAAATAATTACAAAATTACCTGTAAAATAAATCCTAACCTAAGTTACAATTAAACCTAAGACTACACTATCAATAAATGAATTAACTAAACTACCTACAATTATCTACAATTAAATCAACTAAACTAAATTACAAAAAAAACCCACTAAATTACAAAAAATAAAAAAAGATTACAAGAATTTTAAACTAATTACACCTACTCTAAGCCCCATAAAAAAATAACAAAGCCCCCCAAAATAAAAAAATGCCTACCCTATTCTAAAATAAAAAGTTAACAGCTCTTTAACCTTACCAGCCCTTAAAAGGGCCTTTTACGGGGCATGCCCCAAAGAAAACAGCTCTTTTGCATTTAAATAAACATACAATACCCCCCAACATTACAACCCACCACCCACATACCCCTAATGTAACCCAAACCCCCCTTTAAAAACCTAACACTAAGCCCCTGAAGATCTCCCTACCTTATCTTCACCACGCCGGGTATCACCGATCTGTCCAGAAGAGGGTCGGAAGTCTTCATCTTATCCGGTAAGAAGAGGTCCAGAAGAGGGTCCGAAGTCTTCATCCTATCCGGCAAGAAGAAGACATCCGGACCCGTAGACATCTTCATCCAGGCGGCATCTTCTATCTTCTTCCATCCGGCGCGGAGCTGGACCATCTTGAAGCAGCCGACGCGGATCCATCCTCTTCTTCCGGCAACTCCCAATGAATGAAGGTTCCTTTAAGTGATGTCATCCAAGATGGCGTCCCTCGAATTACGATTGGCTGATAGGATTCTATCAGCCAATCGGCATTAAGGTAGGAAAAATCTGATTGGCTGATTGAATCAGCCAATCAGATTCATGTTCAATCGGATTGGCTGATCCAATCAGCCAATCAAATTGAGCTTGCATTCTATTGGCTGATCGGAACAGCCAATAGAATGCAAGCTCAATCTGATTGGCTGATTGGATCTCCCAATCCAATTGAACTTGAATCTGATTGCCTGATTCAATCAGCCAATCAGATTTTTCCTACCTTAATTCCGATTGGCTGATAGAATCCTATCAGCCAATCGGAATTTGAGGGACGCCATCTTGGATGACATCACTTAAAGCAGTGTTTTTCAACCAGTGTGCCGTGGCACACTAGTGTGCCGTGAGAGATCCTCAGGTGTGCCGTGGCTGACAATAGTGCGGGGGTGTCCCTCTGTAAAATTTTGAAATATTGGGAGGTATGTGACAGGCTCATCAGGCATCATTTACAACCATGACATTGACATTCATTCACAGACAATCATTATGATTGTTTGTGAATGAGTGTCAATATGTCATGTATAGTTTGTAGGAGGCATGGCATGACAGCTCAGTTCAGTGTGTGTGTGTGTGTGTATATATATATATATATATATATATATATATACACACATATATATATATATATATATATATATATATATATATATATATATATATATATCCTGTATTAGGCTACAATGTGTGATTTTGTAACATTTTGGGATGGTGGTGTGCCACAGGATTTTTTAATGTAGAAAAGTGTGCCACGGCAAAAAAAAGGTTGCAAATCACTGACTTAAAGGAACCTTCATTCGTCGGGAGTCGCCCGAAGGAGAGGATGGATCCGCGTCGGCTGCTTCAAGATGGTCCCGCTCCGCGCCGGATGGAAGAAGATAGAAGATGCCGCCTGGATGAAGATGTCTACCGGTCCGGATGTCCTCTTCTTGTTGGATAGGATGAAGACTTCGGACCCTCTTCTGGACCTCTTCTTGCCGGATAGGATGAAGACTTCGGACCCTCTTCTGGACGGATCGGTGATACCCGGCGTGGTGAAGATAAGGTAGGGAGATCTTCAGGGGCTTAGTGTTAGGTTTTTTAAGGGGGGTTTGGGTTACATTAGGGGTATGTGGGTGGTGGGTTGTAATGTTGGGGGGGTATTGTATGTTTATTTAAATGCAAAAGAGCTATTTTCTTTGGGGCATGCCCCGCAAAAGGCCCTTTTAAGGGCTGGTAAGGTAAAAGAGCTGTTAACTTTTTATTTTAGAATAGGGTAGGGAATTTTTTTATTTTGGGGGGCTTTGTTATTTTTTAGGGGGCTTAGAGTAGGTGTAATTAGTTTAAAATTCTTGTAATCTTTTTTATTTTTTGTAATTTAGTGTTTGTTTGTTTGTTTTTTGTAATTTAGTTTAGTTGATTTAATTGTAGATAATTGTATATAGTTTAGTTAATTAATTTATTGATAGTGTAGTGTTAGGTTTAATTGTAATATAGGTTAGGATTTATTTTACAGGTAATTGTGTAATTATTTTAACTAGGTAGCTATTAAATAGTTATTAACTATTTAATAGCTATTGTACCTAATTAAAATAAATACAAAGTTGCCTGTAAAATAAATATAAATCCTAAAATAGCTACAATATAATTATTCGTTATATTGTAGCTATATTAGGGTTTATTTTACAGGTAAGTATTTAGCTTTAAATAGGAATACTTTATTTAATTTGAGTTAATTTATTTCGTTAGATAAAAATTATATTTAACTTAGGGGGGTGTTAGTGTTAGGGTTAGACTTAGCTTTAGGGGTTAATACATTTATTATAGTAGCGGCGAGGTCCGGTCGGCAGATTAGGGGTTAATACTTGAAGTTAGGTGTCGGCGATGTTAGGGAGGGCAGATTAGGGGTTAATACAATTTATTATAGGGTTTTTGAGCGGGAGTGAGGTGGTTTAGGGGTTAATACATTTATTAGAGTGGCTGTGAGGTCCGGTCGGCAGATTAGGGGTTAAAAAGTGTAGGTAGGTAGCGGCGACTTTGTAGGGGCAGATTAGGGGGTAATAAATATAATATAAGGGTCGGCGATGTTGGGGCAGCAGATTAGGGGTACATAGGGATAATGTAGGTTGCGGCGGTGTAGGGAGCGGCAGATTAGGGGTTAATAATAAGTAAGCAACGCTGGTATTTAGAGTTGCAGTGGCGGTAAATATGCCTGTACGCTCCCTTTTTGGAGCCTAACGCAGCCCTTCAGAGAACTCTAAATACCAGCATTGTTTAAAAGGTGCAGGGGGAAAAAACACACATAGCTAACGCACCCCTTCTAACGGAAAACTCTAAATCTAGGTGTAGGTGTTAGTTTGTTGATTTCTGTAAATTAGATGAAGAGCAAACCAGATTTTACCACAAAGTAATACTTAAATGCAGTCATTTCTAAAGGGTTCATTATTATACAAAACACACCTATATATAAACCATCTAGCAAAAAGATTCGACTCACTGAAGGCTCAGATGATGGCTAGCATTTTTTAGCTATAAAGTAATTTCTAATTAAGGTATATATATATAGACACAGTTTAGTGTAAATAAAACTTTTATATACACTGGGAAACAAAAAACTGAGTGTGACTTGCTCTATTGCGAACCCGCAATATCTCTGAGGTAAGCCTGTATTTCTTGGATAGACTGGTTCTACTTTTTTTTTTTTTTATTTAGTCATTTATTTTATAAGGCACTGATTGTGAATTATTTGGTGTTGTATTAAAATATACTATTCAATAGATTTAAAAATATTTTAAGATTTATAATGTTTTTTTTCCTTTTAAACATTTTACATAGTTTATTTCCATTTAGGTTTTCAGACTCTGGTTTCACAAGAGCAAACTGTTGAACCATTTTGTTTTACTGTGGAAAAGCTAATTTATGCTCAGTCAATGGCAGTGGGTACAGATTCTACTTTCTATGGCCCAGATTTTGAGTTTGGCGGTAGCCGTGAAAACCAGCGTTAGAGGCTCCTAACGCTGGTTTTAGGCTACCGCCAGTATTTGGAGTCATTCAAAAAAGGGTCTAACGCTCACTTTTCAGCTGCAACTTTTCCATACTGCAGATACCCTTACGTCAATTGCGTATCCTATCTTTTCAATGGGATCTTTCTAACTCCGGTATTTAGAGTCGTGGCTGAAGTGAGCGTTAGAAATCTAACGACAAAACTCCAGCCGCAGAAAAAAGTCAGTAGTTAAGAGCTTTCTGGGCTAATGCCGGTTCATAAAGCTCTTAACTACTGTGCTCTAAAGTACACTAACACCCATAAACTACCTATGTACCCATAAACCGAGGCCCCCCCCCCACATCGCCGCCACTCGATTACATTTTTTAACCCCTAATCTGCCGACCGCCACCTACGTTATACTTATGTACCCCTAATCTGCTGCCCCTAACACCGCCGACCCCTATATTATATTTATTAACCCCTAATCTGCCCCCCACAATGTCGCCGCCAGCTACCTACAATAATTAACCCCTAATCTGCCGACCGCCACCTACGTTATACTTATATACCCCTAATCTGCTGCCCCTAACACCGCCGACCCCTATATTATATTTATTAACCCCTAATCTGCCCCCCTCAACGTCGCCTCCACCTGCCTACACTTATTAACCCCTAATCCGCCTCACTAACCCTATAATAAATAGTATTAACCCCTAATCTGCCCTCCCTAACATCGCCGACACCTAACTTCAATTATTAACCCCTAATCTGCCGACTGGAGCTCACCGCTATTCTAATAAATGTATTAACCCCTAAAGCTAAGTCTAACCCTAACACTAACACCCCCCTAAATTAAATATAATTTTAATCTAACGAAATTAATTAACTCTTCTTAAATAAATTATTCCTATTTAAAGCTAAATACTTACCTGGAAAATAAATCCTAATATAGCTACAATATAAATTATAATTATATTATAGCTATTTTAGGATTAATATTTATTTTACAGGTAACTTTGTATTTATTTTAACCAGGTACAATAGCTATTAAATAGTTAAGAACTATTTAATAGCTAAAATATTTAAAATAATTACAAATTTACCTGTAAAATAAATCCTAACCTAAGTTACAATTAAACCTAACACTACACTATCAATAAATTAATTAAATAAAATACCTATAATTATCTACAATTAAACCTAACACTACACTATCAATAAATAAATTAAATACAATTCCTACAAATAAATACAATGAAATAAACTAACTAAAGTACAAAAAATAAAAAAGAACTAAGTTACAAAAAAATAAAAAAATATTTACAAACATTAGAAAAATATTACAACAATTTTAAACTAATTACACCTACTCTAAGCCCCCTAATAAAATAACAAAGCCCCCCAAAATAAAAAAAAATGCCCTACCCTATTCTAAATTACTAAAGTTCAAAGCTCTTTTACCTTACCAGCCCTGAACAGGGCCCTTTGCGGGGCATGCCCCAAGAAGTTCAACTCTTTTGCCTGTAAAAAAAACATACAATACCCCCCCCAACATTACAACCCACCACCCACATACCCCTAATCTAACCCAAACCCCCCTTAAATAAACCTAACACTAAGCCCCTGAAGATCTTCCTACCTTAGCTTCACCATACCAGGTTCACCGATCGATCCAGAAGAGCTCCTCCGATGTCCTGATCCAAGCCCAAGCGGGGGGCTGAAGAGGTCCATGATCCGGCTGAAGTCATCATCCAAGCAGGAGCTGAAGAGGTCCATGACCCGGCTGAAGTCTTCATCCAAGCGGGAGCTGAAGAGGTCCATGATCCGGATGAAGTCTTCTATCAACGGCATCTTCAATCTTCTTTCTTCGGGAGCCATCATCTTCCATCCGACGTGGAACATCTTCTTCTCCCGACGCCTACTTGCCGAATGACGGTTCCTTTAAATGACGTCATCCAAGATGGCGTCCCTCGAATTCCGATTGGCTGATAGGATTCTATCAGCCAATCGGAATTAAGGTAGGAATATTCTGATTGGCTGATGGAATCAGCCAATCAAAATCAAGTTCAATCCGATTGGCTGATCCAATCAGCCAATCAGATTGAGCTCGCATTCTATTGGCTGTTCCGATCAGCCAATAGAATGCAAGCTCAATCTGATTGGCTGATTGGATCAGCCAATCGGATTGAACTTGATTCTGATTGGCTGATTCCATCAGCCAATCAGAATATTCCTACCTTAATTCCGATTGGCTGATAGAATCCTATCAGCCAATCGGAATTCGAGGGACGCCATCTTGGATGACGTCATTTAAAGGAACCGTCATTCGTCGTTCAGTTGTCGGCCAGGATGGATGTTCCGCGTCGGAGGTCTTCAGGATGCTGCCGCTCCGCTCCGGATGGATGACGATAGAAGATGCCTCTTGGATGAAGACTTCAATCGGATGGAAGACCTCTTCTGCCCCGCTTGGATGAAGACTTCTACCGGATGGAGGACCTCTTCTTGCTCCGCTTGGATGAAGAATTTGGCTCGGCTGGGTGAAGACGACTCAAGGTGGGGAGATCTTCAGGGGCTTAGTGTTAGGTTTATTTAAGGGGGGTTTGGGTTAGATTAGGGGTATGTCGGTGGTGGGTTGTAATGTTGGGGGGGGTATTGTATGTTTTTTTTTACAGGCAAAAGAGCTAATCTTCTTGGGGCATGCCCCGCAAAGGGCCCTGTTCAGGGTTGGTAAGGTAAAAGAGCTTTGAACTTTAGTAATTTAGAATAGGGTAGGGCATTTTTTTATTTTGGAGGGCTTTGTTATTTTATTAGGGGGCTTAGAGTAGGTGTAATTAGTTTAAAATTGTTGTAATATATTTCTAATGTTTGTAAATATTTTTTTATTTTTTGTAACTTAGTTCTTTTTTATTTTTTGTACTTTAGTTAGTTTATTTCATTGTATTTATTTGTAGGAATTGTATTTAATGTATTTATTGATAGTGTAGTGTTAGGTTTAATTGTAGATAATTATAGGTATTTTATTTAATTAATTTATTGATAGTGTAGTGTTAGGTTTAATTGTAACTTAGGTTAGGATTTATTTTACAGGTAAATTTGTAATTATTTTAACTATTTTATCTATTAAATAGTTCTTAACTATTTAATAGCTATTGTACCTGGTTAAAATAAATACAAAGTTACCTGTAAAATAAATATTAATCCTAAAATAGCTATAATATAATTATAATTTATATTGTAGCTATATTAGGATTTATTTTACATGTAAGTATTTAGCTTTAAATAGGAATAATTTATTTAATAAGAGTTAATTAATTTCGTTAGATTAAAATTATATTTAACTTAGGGGGGTGTTAGTGTTAGGGTTAGATTTAGCTTTAGGGGTTAATACATTTATTAGAATAGCGGTGAGCTCCAGTCGGCATATTAGGGGTTAATAATTGAAGTTAGGTGTCGGCGATGTTAGGGAGGGCAGATTAGGGGTTAATACTATTTATTATAAAGTTAGTGAGGCGGATTAGGGGTTAATAACTTTATAATAATAGCGGTGCGGTCCGCTCGGCAGATTAGGGGTTAATAAGTGTAGGCAGGTGGAGGCGACGTTGTGGGGGGCAGATTAGGGGTTAATAAATATAATATAGGGGTCGGCGGTGTTAGGGGCAGCAGATTAGAGGTACATAGGGATAATGTAAGTAGCGACGGTTTACGGAGCGGCAGATTAGGGGTTAAAAATAATATGCAGGGGTCAGCCATAGCGGGGGCGACAGATTAGGGGTTAATAAGTGTAAGGTTAGGGGTCTTTAGACTCGGGGTACATGTTAGAGTGTTAGGTGCAGACGTAGGAAGTGTTTCCCCATAGCAAACAATGGGGCTGCGTTAGGAGCTGAACGCGGCTTTTTTGCAGGTGTTAGGTTTTTTTTCAGCTCAAACAGCCCCATTGTTTCCTATGGGGGAATCGTGCACGAGCACGTTTTTGAGGCTGGCCGCAGCCATTCTGAAGTTGCGTTAAATATGCTCTACGCTCCTTTTTTGGAGCCTAACGCAGCCATTCTGTGGACTCTCAATACCAGAGTTATTTTAAAGGTGCGGCCAGAAAAAAGCCAGCGTTAGATACGCGGGTCGTTACCGACAAAACTCTAAATCTAGCCGTATGAGATTCTGTGTTACCAAATATGCTGCCTCTACAAAATAACCATTGGACAAATACAGAAGTACAAACCATCATAAACATGGGTAGCATAAACAAACAATCAAGTAAACGTCTCTGAATAGAATTCCTTCAAAATAAAGATGAGGTCACTTTTGGAACTCCTAACTCATTAGCATTCTCTTCACGGTATAGGTTGTCTAACATTCCTCAACCTCTAGCTCTGCAGAATATCGCAGAATAACCAGTCTGTACACCCTTACAAATAGTATGTTGTGGAAGTGCAATACAAACCGGTGGCTATTTTACTACAGGTGCCAGATTGTGCATACTATATTATTCTAGTACTAAAGGTGCAGAGGGGTAGCAAATTTGCAAGGAGAGATATCAAAGGAACTAGATATAACAACCAATAAGGAAAAGGTGAAATCAATACAGGTTTACTTTTTAACTCTAATTTTACTTCTCTCAGATATGAGATCACTAAGTGGTGGATGATGAACTTTTTGTAAAGTATACTCACGTTTCATGTTCCTTCCATTTATAGAATGCACAATATCCACATTTAGGAACTCCTATCCTATGTAAAGTGCTATCTGGTCTGCAGATTGTTACAGTAGTTGAGGAGACAAATGGAGAATGGAGTAACTGGGCTTAAAATGAGTGAGAGACACTGGGGGTTTAAAGTGTGGTCATTTTTTTAAAAAAAAATACAAATATTCCCATTTTGCTTTACTCACCTTTTATCTGTGATCTCTGACATCTTCCAGGACCCTCACACTTCCTGCCTCCTAAACTTTGAGTGCAACACTTTTAGTTCCCTCCCCTTCCACTAACCAGGCAAATCCTGGCAGTATGAAAAATTATGTTTGGGGGGGGGGGCGGAATTGTGCACTGCTGCTGTCAAAGAAAAACGGCTTTTAGGTTAAAAAAAAAAAAACACACCTTGCTGGATTGTGTCCTTGTCAGGTTACTGCTGCTGGGAAATTACAAAAAACAGCTGCTCATTAAAAATATATGCTTATTCAGTCAGTGCATATTAAAAAATAGATTTTTAAAAAAGTCATTGAGTATTACAAAGTCTAGTTTAGACTTTGTACATTCTTCGTGCCTGATTGTATATATTTTTTAATATGGACTAAAAAAAAAATCATACAGGTGATGAGAGTCCACAATCCATTACTCCAGGGAATTACTCTTCTCTACCACTAGGAGGAGGCAAAGATTCGCAAACCCCAAGAGCCCTCCCACCTCACATATACCTCAGTCTTTACTTTGCCTCCGCTGGAGGTGGTTGAAGAATGAAAATGTGCGTTTGATTCTTCAGCGAGAGTTGTTTTCAGTCTTTATTGAGGCCTGGTTTCCCCGCAGAGTACATTGCTTGTCAGAGGGATGTATATGGGGTAGGATTTGTGATTCTTTTTTCCCCTCATGGGACATTTTTCATAAACCTTCCATATTTGAAAACAGGGACTTCTTTAGCCTCCATTTATGGATCTACAATATACTCCTATCCCTTAACCTCTGCTGATAATTTTCAGTACTGGTTTTGCTGTCTGCTGCTTATTTGCTGCTCGACGAGTGTCTATTGGTAGGTATCATTTATTCAACATTGTAGACACTCTATAGTTACGTTATGGGCACTTTTTTAGTTTGTATATTTATATTTGCTAATATATATGGCCCTTTTCATTATTTCCTTGCTTTATTGTACACATCATATGCTTTTTTTTCGTGCATAGTCTATATTTTGTACATAGGATTGTTGGTTTATGCTTGACGCAGTTGCACAAATCAGGTTAACACTTGTCCGGTTAAAACACGTCACATTAGGTTTTCTATAGTTCCTTTGTGCATTGGGGCGGTTTACGAACATCTGATCAGTGCACGTTCATCCTCAGTTATGTGCATGTCAGGAGGTTTTATTTACTTTAGACGTTAAAGATCCTCAAGTTTCTGATGATAAGCCTTAGGGGCCCATTTATCAAGTTCTGGATGGAGCTTGAGGGCCCGTGTTTCTGGCGAGCCTGCAGGCTCGCCAGAAACAGCAGTTAAGAAGTATTGGTCTAAAGACTGCTGCTCCAAAACCCTGTCCGTCTGCTCTGAGCAGGTGGACACACCTCGCCGAAAATCAACCCGATCGAGTACGATCGGGTTGATTTACACCTCCCTGCTGGTGGCGGATTGGCCGCGAATCTGCAGGGGGTGGCGTTGTACCAGCAGCTCACAAGAGCTGCTAGTGCAATGCTGAAAATGGAGAGCGTATTGCTCTCCGCATTCAGCAAGGTCTGGCACTGTTGGATCAGGTCCACCAGACCATTGATAAATATCCCCCTTGTAGTTATTTTAGGACTGTTGTTAATCTCCCTTTCCTTATTCCTGATGCTGTCTCTGACATGTTTGCTAGGGAATGGTTTAAGCCAGGTAATTAATTAAATAATTCTGCAAGGTTTAAAAATATATATACTTTACATGGTGCTAATGTTTATTTTTGGGAAACTGTTCCCTAGGTTCATGGTTGTATTTCTCAACAGGCATTTTCAGTTTGTTGCTTTACCATTTGGTCTGGCTACAGCCAGGGCCGTCTTTAATATTGACTGGGCCCTGGGCGAAAATTTTCTTGCCCCCCCCCAATGCAATTTTGCTCTCCACCCCAACATCCCAAAAAACAACAAAATCTTTTTTTTTTTAATTATTAGCCCAGCAGTGGATTATCCACTGCTGAGCTAATCATTTAAAAAAATGAAATAAATTGCAATATGTGAAACTGGACCTAAGCAGTACTAATAAGTAAATAAATATATAAATTCCTCCACTGTGGATTCATTTAATATTCTTTTGAATGTGATTCTGGTGTGAGGTTAGTTGGTTAAAGAGATTTAGGGCAGCCAACAGGAGCAAAGCAAGGTAAAGACTGAGGAGGAAGCATGGAGGTGCAGTATAAGTTTACTGACTGGAACAGCAGAACTACTATGGGAAGCTGTAAAATCTGAGACAGAGAGAAAACAAAAACTATAAAAATAAACCTTACATTAATGTGTGAAGTATCAGCATGACACTATACATCAGCCACAGCAGCACATGTCACTTCTTTGCTAGGAACAAGTTCCCTCTCACCTTGCACTAGACAATGCTGCATGGGGAGGGGTGTGTGTACACTCACTTATTCTTCCCACTGACACCTTTCTACAAAGCACTGTTCCCCTAACAAACTTCAGTTAGTTGATCTTAAGGCCACAGCAGAAAGAGCAGGGCTAAGGGGACCAGCAGACTGGATGCTGTCTGTCCAAGGCTGCATGGATACAGTATGAGATGAGTTGCACAGCCTCAAAACTGAAGAGAGCAGTGTATGCAGCTGCAAAGATGCTCAAATCCTCACGTGCTTGCCGCTCCAGCTTTCTGCTGCATGCGCCTACAGTCAGCCCTACCCAGAAACAATCCCTACCACCAGAGCAGTTACCTGGTAGCAGTGGTAACCCCAGTAGGAACTTTTATGATGCAGTGGGAATGGCTGGATGTTGAGTTAGGGCTTTGCATTCAGTGCTGCACAGTGCACATCTAAAACAGCACATGGCAATAGCTTGGCATATCACATGACACCGGCACGGTCTGGCACAGTTTAAAAAAATATATATATAAGCAGAGTACTTTTGACTGTGACAGTATTAGGACTGAATGTGTGTGTTCCCCATGTCAAATCAGCAGTCTGGTATGAACCATAAAAAAAAAAAAAAAAAAAAAAAAAAAAGTTTTTTTTTTTTAGGACTCTTGGGCCCCTCAACCAGGGCCGCCATCAGGGGGTGACAGGGGTGACTCCTGTCAGGGGCCCAATGAGCCAGGGGGGCCCCATGAGGCAAGAACTACATTTTTTTAAAAAATTTTGGCAGCCACCAGTGGGTACTACAGCAGAGTGCTAATTGATCATGGGAAATGTTATTACAAGTAGTAAAGTATTAGCATTTGAGAGGATTTCTTAGTGTACACTAAACCACTATGCTCAGTGTGAGACAGACTTGGCACTTTGTACAGTGTGTGCCTGAGTCAGACGGCAGATCACTTTCATTTGAAGAGGAGGTAGGACTTACTTAGCAAATGTTTTTTATTTCTTTGTGCAATTTTGGATTGTAACTTCAGTGTGGTAGTAGTTGTATGGTGGGGCCAGGGGTCCATAAAAACATTTTTTTTTAGCAGCAGTGTATTTATGATTATTTGACAATGCTGTAGAAATTCTATATTTAAAACCATGCAGAAATGTTTCCTCCTCAATACACAAATGGTAGATGCCCTTTTGGCAGATATGCATTTTATATATATATATATATATATATATATATATATATATATATATATATATATATATATATATATATATATATATATATATAACATTCCAGTTTACTGCCCCTTTATGCAAGGACTTTCCAGATGCAAGGAGGCATTTTATCTAAGATTTTTACATCTGCATAAAATTTTATACTCTCAGACTAAGATTGCTCGCTCAGTGTTTGAAATGAGACAGGTTAACTTAAAACTGTTCAGTTTACACTACAGCTGACTTAGTTTTGAAATACATACCAACAAGCCTAAATCCTGCATTTAACCAGATCTAATGGTATGAGTACCACAGCTTATGGTCCCACCAAGACCATATAGAGTACAGCATTTTCAAAATCCATAAGTACAGCTGACAGATGGGAACATTTGTACACTATATTTGAAGTGGTGCTCTTGGTTGGGGAAAATGGGAAAAAAACAAACAAACATATGTCAACCTTTTAAAGGTACTTTTCTTCATCTAGCCATCTACCCAGCTCATTAATGTACAATTTTGAATTCACAGAATTATTTTTGTTTGCACATTTACAAATATGATTCTTTAAAAAGTGATCTCTTAATTTCTGCATTTTTTTTATCATGCATGTCACACACTGTTGATTTAGGGGATGCAAGGTGCATAAATGTTTCCTCCTGTGAGTGTTTCTGTAGGTGTATGTGTTTATGTCTTTGTGCTTTGGTTTGTGTCTATATGTGTATGTATTTTTTATCTGTGGGTCTCTCTATGAGGGTGGGTGTGTATGTTTTTGTGCATTTTCTGTGGATGTCTGTGAGGGTGTGTGCATATGTCTTTGAGCTTTTTCTATGGGTGTTTCTGTGAGGGTGTTTGTGTGTATGTATGTATGTCTGTGTTTTCTGTGGATGTCTCAGTGAGGGTGTGTGTATGTATGTCTTTCTGTTTTTTTCATGTGGTTGTCTCTCTGTGTCTGTGTGTATGCCTTTGTGTGTTTTCTGTGGGTGTCTGTGTGTGTATGTGTGTATATGTCTTTGTGTGTTTTCTGAGGCTGTCTCTGTCAGTGTTTCCTTGGGTGTATGTGCAAGTTTGAGTTTGTGTGTGTGTGTCCATTGTCTGTTCCTTTTTAGGACATTTTGACCTTACTACTAATTATTCACATCTTTCTACAGACTTTGAGACTAACAAGACCTTTCCGGAAGTAACCACTCCACCATTCAACCTTTAAATTATTGTTTAGGCAGTTCAGGGCCCTTCCTTTCAGCCACTGCATGCTGTTGTCATAATTTAGTTGTCATCTTCCTTTACAAAAAGATAATCAGAACTCCATATTTTGTTTTCTAAATCTCCTTTTTTTTACAAAACTGTAGTTTACCTCATTACTTG
The DNA here is from genome assembly GCF_027579735.1 of Bombina bombina. NCBI lineage: Eukaryota > Metazoa > Chordata > Amphibia > Anura > Bombinatoridae > Bombina > Bombina bombina. The sequence goes on from NC_069502.1 coordinate 580,056,392, forward strand.
TCAGGTCAATGTAAACAAGTGCTAAGTGTCTGTTTGGGTTTCTGTGTCTGAGTGTGTTTCTTTGCGTGTCTGCTAGATTGTCTATATGTGAATCCTTATGTGTGAGTGTGTTTGTGTGTTTCAGTGTATGAGTGTGTCTGTGTGTGTGTGTATGTTACTACCTTTACAACATTTCCAAGTTTAAATAGACAATTAAGAATAAAGTGCATATACGTTTTAGTCACTTGGTCAAAAATTGCACATGTCAAAGGAGGGGGGGGGGGGGGCCTGATCAATGGTTGAGTCAGGGGCCCCAAAATTTCTAGTGGCGGCCCTGCCCTCAACAGAAACTGGGCCCTGGGCAGCTGCCCCTTTTGCCCTGTGTTAAAGACGGTCCTGGCTACAGCTACAAGAATATTTACAAAAGTTTTGGGTGCCCTTTTGTCTGTGATCAGGTCTCAGGTTATTGCAGTGTTTCCATACCTGGAAGAAATCTTGGTTCAAGCTCTGTCTTTTCCTTTAGCAGAATTTCACACCAATTGACTCTTGTTGTTTCCTCAAAAGCATGGTTGGATGACCAATTATCCAAAGAGTTGTTTGGGTCCTCTAAGAAAAGTAACTATGTTTGGATTTCAAATAGATTCAGTCTCCATGAGTCTTTCTTTACAGAGCAGAGAAGGTTAAAATTGGTATCACCTTGTTTAAACTTTGTCTCTCTCTTTTCCCTCAGTTGCTCTTTGTAAGGAAGTCCTAGGTCTGCTGATTGTAGCTTCATATGTAATTCAGTTTGCACATTTTCACATGAAGCCTCTTCAGCTTTCTAAGCTGTGTCAGCAGAGCAGAGATTATACTCAGTTGTCTCAAAGGATATTTTTAGTTTCCAGTACAAGTCAGTATCTTACTCAGTGGCTGGATCATCAGTTTATTATTCAGGGGGCTTATTTTGCTCATCCTACCTGGACTGTGAACACTATAGATGCAAGTCTCTCAGGTTGGGGAGCTGTTTGGGGGTCTCTAAAAGCACAGGGAATTTAGGTTACCAATCAATGTTCTAGAGCTCTGTGAAATTTTTAGGGCTTTTCAAGCTTGGCCTCTGTTGAAAAAAAGACTCATCTCTGTTTCTAGATAGATAATGTCACAGCAGTAGCTTATGTCAACCATCAGGGGGAACTCACAGTTCCCTAGCATTTATGGAGGTTTCTGGAATTCTCTCATTGGCTAGTCTCTGTGATTTATATTCCAGGGGTTAAAAATTGTGAGGCAAACTTTCTCAGTCATCATTCTCTACATTCAGGCGAATGGTCTCTTTACCAGGATGTGTTCAATCATATTGTGGATATTTGGGGTCTCCCAGAGATAGATCTGATGGCCTTTCACTTGAGCAACAAATGTCCCAGGTACTTTGCTAGGTCCAGGGATCCTCAGGCAGAGTTAGTGGATGCTCTAGTAGTTCCTTGATCTTTTCAGCTTGCTTATCTGTTTCCTCCTCTGGAATTTCTTCCCAGAGTGATTTCCAAGATAAGCCTAAAGAAGTATTCAGTAATCCTGATTGCCCCAGCATGGGCAGCAATCCCGGATTTGATTCAGATGTCCAGCTGTCCTCCTTGGCCTCTTCCTTTGCAGTCAGATCTTCTGTCTCAAGGTCTGTTTTTCCATCCAGATCTCAAGTCTCTGAACTTGATGGCATGCAAATTGAATGTTTACTCCATAGAAATAGGGTTTCTCTGATTATGTGATTGAAACATTGATTCAGGCTCATAAGCCTGTAACTAGAAAAATCTATCACAAGGTCTGGAAGGCCTTTATTTCTTGGTGTATAGATCATGATTTTTTTCTTGGTAATCTTTCAGAATTCCTAGGATTTTGCAATTCTTACAGGATGGTGTGGATAAGGGCCTATCTGCCAGTACTCAGAAGGGGCTGATTTCTGCCCTTTGAGTTTTGTTTCACAGGAAGATTCCTAATCTTTCTGATATTCATTGTTTTGTTTAGGCTCTGGTCTATATTAAACTGGTGATCAAGCTAATTTCTCCTCCTTGGAATCTAAACCTGGTGTTAAGGGTTTTGCAAGCTCCTCCTTTTGAACCTATGCATAAGGTGGATATTAAACTATTTTCTTGGAAAGTGTTATTTATTTTGGCTATCTTTTCTGCTAGAAGAATTTATGAGTTATTTGCACTTTCTTGTTATCTTCCTTATCTGATTTTTCATCAGGATTAGGCTGTTTGACAGACTTCTTTTGATTTTTTGCCTAATGTTGTTTCTTTAGATAATTTTACCAGAGAGATTGTTACTCCTTTCTGTCTTAATCCTAAGAATGCTTTAGAGAGATCTATACATTCTTTGGATGATGCTAGGGTATTTACATATTACATTGCTGCTACTAAGGACTTTAGACAAACTTCTAGATTGTTCAATCTTTTTTTCTGGTCCTAGGAAGAGTCAGAAAGCTTCTGCTGTTTCTTTGGTTGAAATTTTTTATTCACAAGACTTAATTGGAGGCAGGTCAGATACTGCTCATTAGGGCTGGGCGATATGACCAAAAAAAAATCGCAATTTCTTTGGAAAAAACCTGCGATTGCGATTTAATCGTGATTTTATTAAAAATGACTATAACACCTTCATTTAGCATTAAACAATTTATTTAACACTACAGAATCTTAATGTACATGTTTATCAATGTCCAATACACTATTTGAGCATAAAAATACAAAACAAAAAATAGTTACAATAAAATTTGCTGCCTGCGATGTGATAAAATAGTAGCCACCACTAGCCAGTTATTAGGTCTTATGACACACAAGTTCACACAACATTCATGTTTTATTGGACAGTCATTTTAACAGTGTGGACACAGTGGTATGATTAACATATGAAGCAGTGTAAGCATGGAGAAACCTGAAAATTGCTCTTTAAAGCAGTATGACTTGTAAAGTTCTGCATATATAAATAAATATAAGTGCAGTTAGCAGTAAAGTAAGTACAATGAATGCACACACTGCTGCATGTGTTATTCATTTTAGAAGTTACTGTTCAGGGAAACATGAGGGATGTTGCATTGACAAGGTCAATCCTGACATCCTGCAGCCTGTCATATACAATCACACACTAGTCACAGCTATTCTGTAGTAGTAGATCTATATAAAAGACCACTAAGAAGTAGAACACATCAACACAGTTATATACAGGAGGTAGTAGACAGTAGTACATAACAGGTTAACTCAAAACATACAAACAAAGCTAATTTAAATTAAATTAGCTGGCCAGTTCTTACCACATTGCCCATGTTTTCTTGGGCAGTCAGTCTACCTGTGGTAAGAGTAACATATGAAGCAGTGTGTGCAGCATGTAGAAAGAAACCTAAAAAGTGCTGACTGAGGACTATCCAGCTCCAGCTGCATGATTTGTGTATCTAAGTAAAGGTAGTACAATGCAGCACACTGCTGCATGTGTTAGTCATTTAGCTGAGTGACTGTCCATGAAAACCTGGGGAATGTGGCATTGACAAAGTCAATCCTGACATCCTGCAGCCTGTCATATTACATTAATTGTTACCGCTATAGCTGTAGTACAGAACACAGTAAGAAGTAGAACACCAGTTATAGTTAGAGTAACTACTACAATACATAATACAAACAACTGAACTCAACACACAAACAGCTAATTGAAATGAAAATAGCTGTCCAGTTCTTACCACATTGTCCTTTGTTTTCTTGGGCACTGGGCAGTCAGTCTAGCTGTGGTATGAGTAACATATGAAACAGTGTATGCATTGCATGCATAGAGAAACCTGAAAACTGCTAAGTGTGCAGCAGCATGATGTGTGTTCTGTTTCTAAATTCTAAGTACAGTAAAGCTATTACAATGCACACTGATGCATGTGTTAGTTATTTATCTGAGTGACTGTCCACTGTCCAGGAAAACATGGGGGATGTGGCATTGACAAGGGCAATCCTTACATCCTGCAGCCTGTCATTACATACATTTTTACAGAACACTTAGAACATTGGTTGTTAGAGTACAACTACAATACATAATACATTACAAATAAGTAAACTCAGTCAACACACACAACAGCAAATTTAAATTAAATTAGCTAGACCGTTATTACCACAACACATTGTCCATTTTTTCTTGGCCAGTCAGTCTATCTGTGGTATGAGTAACATATGAAGAAGTGTACAACTACATGGATGGAGAAACTTGCAAAGTGCGTACTGTGCAGCACTGATTTGTGTTTCTAATTGCATAATAAGGTAGTACTTAGTACAATGCACACTGCTTCATGTGTTAGTAATTTAGCTGAATGACTACTATCCAGGAAAACATGAGGGATGTGGCATTAACAAGGTAAATCCGGCAACCTGTTTTTAACATCCATGCATCAACTAATAGCAGCAGCACTGAAGCATAGTACAGTAAGAGTACAAAACATTATTCAAGATTAAAACAGAGAATACAATAGAAAAACATTGGAATTTGGAAGCTGGCCTGCCCTCATTATGGCATTGGCCATCAATACAGCCAGAATACAGTCAGTGCAAAAAGTGCATGTGCATTTTCACACAGGAGAGAAATGTGAATAACTAAGTATTTGAGCTCACAACATCATAATGTTGTTTTTTTTTGTCATAGTGAGTGACACGTTAAGTACAACTATAACATAGAGCTTGTAAAAGCAGGGCCCATGAAGGAATTGTAATGATTTTTTTGCAATAGTAAATAATTTATTAATATAGTATGTAATATCAAGAGAATAACATGAATAAAATATATTATAACATTTAAAAATTGCATGGTTTTTAGACTTTATATTGGTTAGGTGGATTTTGGATACAAAAACCAACATCTGACTAGGACAGTACAGCTACAGTAGTTATGTAGTACCATTTTTTATTTTAAGCATTACTAGTGTTTTTAATGGGTTAGGTTTTGGGCTAAAAAAAACAACATATGTACCATTTCTGGCTGCAAGCATGAACGTTGACAGGTCACCACATTTCCTCCTGTGCTAAACACCCTCTCTGATGGTGAACTAGTTGCAGGAACACAAAGATATTTTTGTGCTAGCTTGCTCAATTTTGGAAAGTTAATCTGATGTAGTTTCCACCATTGCAGAGGATTTTTCTCACTATCAATGGAGGGAGAAAGCAGGTAGCTGTTAAGCTCTGATGCTATGGCTTCTTCAAGTTGCAAAGATGCCGCAGCAGACTCAGGCCTCTAGTTATCAAGCCGTCAACCGCAAATATGCTGGAATTCTGCAGCGTATTTGTGGCGAGGCTGATTCGCCTTAGTTATCAAGCCCTACAGCCCGGCAAAAGTAGAATCTAGTGACGCAACTTACGATCCGCCGGACTCAGTCCGACACAGATCGATGGTTACGTCACTACCGATGTTCCAAACGCAAGTTCGGCACAATCTGACTACTTTTGGTAGTTATCAAACTACTACCAGGTATGCTCACCACTATTCCGGGCCAGCGTACCTGGATTTCAATTCGCTGCCCTGGAGGCGGCGGATCCCATAGGAATCAAAGAGAGTCTGACCATAGCGAAAGCTTATGTTCGCTGCTGCCCGATATCCCATTGATTCCTATGGGAGATGTCTGCACCTAACACCCTAACATGTACCCCGAGTCTAAACACCCCTAATCTGCCCCCCCCTACACCGCCACAACTAAATAAACTTATTAACCCCTAAACCTCCGCTCCCAGACCCTGCCGCAACTATAATAAACATGTTAACCCCTAAACCACAGCTCCCGGACCCTAGGTAGAATAGTTATTAAATAGTTATTAACTATTTAATAACTACCTAGCTAAAATTACCTGTAAAATAAATCCTAACCTAAGTTACAATTAAACCTAACACTACACTATCATTAAATTAATTAAATAAATTAACTACAATTACCTAAAATTAAATTAAATTAAATAAACTAAACTATAGCACAAAAAAAACACTAAATTACAGAAAATAAAAAAGAATTACAAGAAGTTTAAACTAATTACACCTAATCTAAGCCCCCTAATAAAATAATAAAGCCCCCCAAAATAAAAAAAATGCCCTACCCTATTCTAAATTACAAAGTAACCAGCTCTTTTACCAGCCCTTAAAAGGGCTTTTTGCGGGGCATTGCCCCAAAGTAATCAGCTCTTTTACCTGTAAAAAAAAATACAACCCCCCAACATTAAAACCCATCACCCACATACCCCTACTCTAACCCACCCAAACCCCCCTTAAAAAAACCTAACACTAACCCTCTGAAGATCACCCTACCTTGAGTCATCTTCACCCAACCGGGCCGAAATCTTCATCCAAGGGGCGCAGAAGAGGTCCTTCATCCGGTAGAAGTCTTCATCCAGGTGGCGTCTTCAATCTTCATCCATCCGGAGCGGAGCCATCTTCGATGGCTCCGCTCCGGATGGATGAAGATTGAAGACGCCACCTGGATGAAGACTTCTACCGGATGAAGGACCTCTTCTGCGCCCCTTGGATGAAGATTTCGGCCCGGTTGGGTGAAGACAACTCAAGGTAGAGTGATCTTCAGGGGGGTTAGTGTTAGGTTTTTGGGGGGTTTGGGTGGGTTAGAGTAGGGGTATGTGGGTGGTGTGTTTTAATGTTGGGGGGGTTGATTTTTTTTTACAGGTAAAAGAGCTGATTACTTTGGGGCAATGCCCTGCAAAAAGCCCTTTTAAGGGCTGGTAAAAGAGCTGGTTACTTTGTAATTTAGAATAGGTAGGGCATTTTGTTTATTTTGGGGGGCTTTTTTATTTTATTAGGGGGCTTAGATTAGGTGTAATTAGTTTAAACTTCTTGTAATTCTTTTTTATTTTCTGTAATTTATTGTTTGTTTTTTCTACTATAGTTTAGTTTATTTAATTTAATTTAATTTTAGGTAATTGTAGTTAATTTATTTAATTAATTTAATGATAGTGTAATGTTAGGTTTAATTGTAACTTAGGTTAGGATTTATTTTACAGGTAATTTTGTAAGTATTTTAGCTAGGTAGTTATTAAATAGTTAATAACTATTTAATAACTATTCTACCTAGTTAAAATAAATACAAAGTTGCCTGTAAAATAAAAATAAATCATAAAATAGCTACAATATAATTATTAGTTATATTGTAGCTATCTTAGGGTTAATTTTATAGGTAAGTATTTATTTTTAAATAGGAATAATTTAGTTAATAATAGTAAGTTTTATTTAGATTTATTAAAATAATATTAAAGTTAGGGGGGTGTTAGTGTTAGACTTAGGTTTAGGGGTTAATAAGTTTTATATAGGTGGCGGGGGTATAGGGGGTCAGGATAGGGGTTAATAAGTTTAATATAGGTGGCAGCGGGGTCCGGGAGCGGCGGTTTAGGGGTTAAACCTTTAATTTAGTTGTGGCAAGGTCTGGGAGTGGCGGTTTAGGGGTTAAACATTTAATTTAGTTGCGACGGGATCCGGGAGCAGCGGTTTGGGGGTTAAACATTTAATTTAGTTGCGGCGGGGTCCGGGATCCGCAGGATATGGGGTTAATAATTTGAATATAGGTGGCGGCGGTATAGGGGGCGGCAGATTAGGGTTAATAGGTATAATGTAGGTGGCGGCAGGGTGCGGGAGTGGCGGTTTAGGGGTTAATATATTTATTATAGTTGTGGCGGGGTCCAGGAGTGGCGGTTTAGGGGTTAATATATTTATTATAGTTGAGGCGGGGTCTAGGAGCAGCGGTTTAAGGGGTAATAACTTTATTTAGGTGCGGGGGGCTCCGGGAGTAGCGGTTTAGGGGGTAAAACAGTATAGTTAGTGTGGGTACTTAGTGACAGGCTAGCAAGAAAGCCGATGAGCAGCGAGATCTATGACTGTTTGTTAACAACAGTCCGCTGCTCTTCGCCCCGTACTTGGTGCGCGGCTTCTTGACAGCTTTCTTGATAACTTTGGCGAACGTATTCAGGTCCGCGGCAGCAATGGTAGGCGAGCTTAGGCGAGCGTATTGGGCCGGCGAATGCATCAAAGTAGACGGCTTCATAACTAGAGGCCTCAGTCTTGAAAAAACTTCCTAAAGACTTTCTTTGCAGGAGGAGGACCACCTGCTGCAGGTGCTTGCACTGTTTCTACTTCTACAGCTATAACTTTGCATGGTGGACTGCTGATTGCTTGACTTGCCTTCTGCACAACTTGCTGCTCGTGCTCAGACACAATGGCCATATCAGACATCACCCTGGCCTTGATGCTTGTAATTTTATCCGCATTTATGTAGGTTGTCTTGAATCGTGGATCAAGGAATGATGCCATATCTAGCAGATCTTGAGTATCTTCATAATTTCTATTCATATATTCAAGAATTTTGGATTTCAGTGTCTTGGTAAGGTCAGAATCATTTTCCTCCAGAGCCAGTATCTTTGTGTTTAATAGATGCAGAACTGGTTTAACATATGATACTGACGTAGTTTTCTCCAGAAAGGGCATCAGTAAAATCTTGAACTTGCCCCAGTGCCTTACTAACATCAGTGTCCTGCCATTGTGGAACCAGATGTCTGGTTTTTCTGTCTGCAGAGAGAACCTGAGTCAATGCTCTCTGTTGCTCTAAAACTCTCTCTATCATCTGTTGTCTTGAGCTCCACTTTGTTGGGCACTCTGTTATAAGTGAATGCTTTGGCAGTTGAAGTTCTTCCTGGGCTTGAGTTAATGCCACCTTCTTTTTCCAGCTGTGTGAGAAATGGCAAACAATTTTCTTGCATAAGCCTGTGGCTCTAGAAATGTGAGGCTCATCTTTCACTGCATTTTCAATTGCAAGATGCAACCTGTGCCCAAAACACTGTAGTCTTCATTTATTCAGAGCAACAGCCTTGACGATGTTTCTGCCATTGTCTGTGGTGATTGATACTTGTTGATCCTCACAGAGTCCCCATGAGGCCAAAGCTTCTCTCAAACCTTGTGCTACATTCTCTCCAGTGTGGTCAGAAGGAAAGTATGATGTTTGCAAACACACGCCTAGATTTAAAGTTTTGTCGGTAAAGGCCCGCGTAGCTAACGCTGCTTTTTTTTCCAGCGCACCCTTAAGACAATGCTGGTATTTAGAGTTGTCTGAGGGGCTGCGTTAGGCTCCAAAAAGGGTGCGTTGAGCCTAATTTACCGCCACTTCAACCCTCAATACCAGCGTTGCTTACGGTAGCAGCTAGCTGGAAAAACGTGCTCGTGCACGATTCCCCCATAGGAAACAATGGGGCAGTTTGGGCAGAAAAGAAACACCTGCAAAAAAGCAGCGTTAAGCTCCTAACGCAGCCCCATTGTTTCCTATGGGGAAACAGTTTCTAAGTCTGCACCTAACACCCTAACATGTACCCCGAGTCTAAACACCCCTAACCTTACACTTATTAACCCCTAATCTGCCGCCCCCGCTATCGCTGACACCTGCATTACACAATTAACCCCTACTCTGCCGCTCCGGACACCGCCGCAACCTACATTATACCTATGTACCCCTAATCTGCTGCCCCCAACATCGCCAATACCTACATAATATTTATTAACCCCTAATCTGCCCCCACCAACGTCGCCGCTACCTACCTACACTTATTAACCCCTAATCTGCCGACCAGAGCTCGCCGCTATTCTAATAAATGTATTAACCCCTAAAGCTAAGTCTAACCCTAACCCTAACACCCCCCTAAATTAAAAATAATTTTAATCTAACAAAATAAATTAAGTCTAATTAACTAAAGTATTCCTATTTAAAACTAAATACTTACCTGTAAAATAAACCTTAATACAGCTACAATATAACAAATAATTATATTGTAGCTATTTTAGGATTTATATTTAACAGGCAACTTTGTATTTATTTTAACTAGGTACAATAGCTATTAAATAGTTATTTACTATTTAATAGCTACCTAGTTAAAATAATTACCAAATTACCTGTAAAATAAATCCTAACATAAATTACAATTAAACCTAACACTACACTATCAATAAATAAATTAAATAAATTAACTACAAGTACCTACAATTACCTACAATTAAATAAACTAAACTAAATTACAAAAAAAACCACTAAATTACAAAAAATAAAAAAAGATTACAAGAATTTTAAGCTAATTACACCTACTCTAAGCCCCCTAATAAAATAACAAAGCCCCCCAAAATAAAAAAAATTCTCTACCCTAATCTAAATTAAAAAAGTTAACAGCAGGGGCGGAGCTAGCAGCCGAAGCAGCAAGACGTGCCAAGCAAGAGCTCCTGATATCTGATCATAAAAAACTTATACTGCTGGCACGTTAAGATCTCTTATACCCAAATATTTGACTTTTAACATGTTTTGGAACAAGAGGACATATGGTGTGAGACAATAAAACAGAATAGCTGACAACGCAACAAATACAAAGGCCCTCCAGCTTGCTGGGATTGTTACTTGGACTGAGCCGCCATCTTAGGGGACACCTAAGCACCATCTCTTTATTCAGAGATACATCTTCTATTCTTTTAATCGCCCTTTAAGCTATCCTATGGAGAGGCAAATTGTGTCTGCGCTCCACGACTTAGTGCTCTTACTGGACAGCCACCGGCAAGCTCTTATTAGAGAGTTGAGAGCCGCTATGGGCCCGCAACAGTCTGAGCCACTGACAGTGGAAACTGAGAAGGTTGCCGGTAACTATGACTTAGATACGCCGCATCAGAAAAGGCATACACAGCAGGCTGCAGAGGATGTATGCATCACAGCAATTCAGAATTCCAGTCCTGTGATGGCAGAACAGATATATATCTGTGAGCAATACAGCGCCCTGCAGCTTTCCGCTATGCACACAGATCCTAAGCAGCATTGCGCAGTGCAGTTGGAGATGTCCCAGAAGCGGTTGAAAGGAACGACTCAAATACGCAGCCTGAAAACCGCAACTAACACTCCCATCAACAGCATGGAGCATGATTTAACCGGAACCCCTCCCTCAAACCCGGAGGCTCTGTCAAGTGAATCACTAGAGACCGAGACCCGGTTGAAGTTACCTTCCAAGCGACACTTCCTACCTATATTCTCTAAGAGCCCTGAAGCTTCACTGCAAGGGAACCTTGACTCATTATTCTTTGCCTGTGGTCCAAAGACACTAGGCAATCTCTATATGAATCCGGACTCCAGCTTGTGACCTCGTTATGCTTAGGAGCTCAATCCCCCCCTGTGGTTCTATTAACCCTACTCTAATGTTGTCCTCACACTATATGCAAGAAACTGATCAATTTCCAAGAACCATTTATCGCATTCTCTCTGTTTAATGTTGTTGCTTGCTAAAGCTTTAATATTTACAGGGGTTAGTACAGATGATAAGAGTGAGGTGGGTGTACAAATTATCTTATGTAAATTAGATACATGTACTATGATATGCCAGTGGATATCTCGGTACCCACCAATGTTTTGCTTCATTCAGTTAATCTAATAGCATATCTGACCAGCCTTCTGTTGAGCATGCAATTTGGGGGTTTATGGGCCCCTGGGCAAAATATTTAGACACTCCTTACTGGTTATAATATGTGTTTGCCATTTTCCCACTAAGCCCAAAGTTATTTCTAGTTCCCCCATTATTCCCTTATTCCCTACAACTGAGAAGGTCAGCGGATTTGTGACAGGTATAGATGTCTGGCTAAAAATTAAGTTATATATTTCATACTAAGCAAAAGCCCTAGATTGTTATGTCCACCTAATATGTTTATGCTCAATACTAATTTCTTTTGTCAAGCAAAATTGGGAGCTCCTTTTATTTATAGATAAGGGACCCACCTCATACTGCTCAGTCCCCCAAGATTATTCAGAGGACTCCATTACCTACAGCAAGAGCCGGTGTGGGGTGACTTTGTTTTTCCATCTTAGAGCTAGAGGTACCACCCTAGGATTCTGTCTCTCATGTAATGGACCTTTTGAATGATGGTCTATAGACCTGAAATAAAAGACTACCTACCCCCAAAATAATGTATACTCAGCTTCCCCTCCTCAAGAGTTTAATATGATAAGTATCACTTTATTTAGTTCACGTCTGCTCCCAAAATCCAGATGACTCTTTTAGGGGTTACCATAACTCATATGATCTTGGAACTATATCCCTGCATAAAAGCTGATATACAGACTTATAAGCCAACAAAATTATATATATGGTTAAACTGGTTTATAGCTTGTGTTACTTTACTTTCGGTGTGTTATATTGTAGGGGGTCTTTTTAAGATGTAATAATCACTACTTCCTATTCATGTTGTTTGACAGCTGAAGTCACCCTAAATATTCTTAGATCAATGAAACAGCTAACAGCTCTCCTTATATGTGAACTCATCCTATTCAATCTATGACTGAGATCTATAATTGTTCTGATACCATTCAAAATTAACAGTGCACTTGTGTCTCTTATAAATGATATTATTGTCCTGTACCCACTTATCATTATATGCTAATTTGCAGATTGCTCACTTCTGGCATGTTGTTTAGAGGTACAGTATTATATGTTAATATTTTCAAAGCCTACAGATGTTATCTTTTAGAATATTGCTCCCAGAGACCCCAGTATATCTCAGCATCCTCCCGCACTGCCAGCGGCCGAGGCAGTGTGGCATGCTGAGAATTTTACTTATATTACCTGGAATGATCTAATTCAAGTGGCATGTTATTACTGACTCTCCATGGCCTTCAGTTAGGCTCCTTAAATATATAACTTGGTACTGTTATCATAGATATATTATAGTATGACTTGTTTGTTAGAAAGTATAACTATTATAGGTATTGCCTACACTGCCCACATCGAATGATCTTAAACTAACTAGCTGGTTATATGTTGGGGCACAGGTTTAAATATGTTTATTGGTATTATGTCAAGCCTGTTTCTTCCTATTAATCCTGGCATGTATTGCTAATTTTAAACACAGCTGTTCAGCTCTATCCCTATATGGTTGTACAAATGATCTGTTACTACTGGGCCCCTCTCCTCCCTTTCCCGCCGGTACTGGTTGCCTGTGGGTCATACCCCTTCTCCTTTTTCATGCATCGTCTATAGCTGACATTTCCCCAGGAGAGGGGCTCATCCAGAAGTCCCTTATATTCCATACATACTAATATCCCCCCTTCCACATAACTTTCTTAAGAACTACCCTTATTCATCTTATCGAAAGCAAATTTATTTGTATTACGTGTTGGACCAGGAATCAGTTGCCCTCTACTTAACTATGACCCCTCACTATATAATAGCGTTAAATCATTACCCCTCGCAACAAACTTAGGCCTAGATATAGAGTTGGGCGGTAGCCATCAAAACCAGCGTAAGAGGCTCCTAACGCTGGTTTTTACCGCCCGCTGGTATTTGGAGTCAGTCAGGAAAGGGTCTAACGCTCACTTTGCAGCCGCGACTTTTCCATACCGCAGATCCCCCTACGCCATTTGCGTATCCTATCTTTTCAATGGGATCTTCCTAACGGCGGTATTTAGAGTCTTGGCTGAAGTGAGCGTTAGAAATCTAACGACAAAACTCCAGCCGCAGAAAAAAGTCAGTAGTTAAGAGCTTTCTGGGCTAACGCCGGTTTATAAAGCTCTTAACTACTGTGCTCTAAAGTACACTAACACCCATAAACTACCTATGTACCCCTAAACCGAGGTCCCCCCACATTGCCGCCACTCTATTAAAAATTTTAACCCCTAATCTGCCGACCGCACACCGCTGCCATCTACATTTTCCCTATGAACCCCTAATCTGCTGCCCCTAACACCGCCGACCCCTATATTATATTTATTAACCCCTAATCTACTGCCCCCGCTATCGCTGACCCCTGCATATTATTATTAACCCCTAATCTGCCGCTACGTACACCGCCGCAACCTACGTTATCCCTATGTACCCCTAATCTGCTGCCCCTAACACCGCCGACCCCTATATTATATTTATTAACCCCTAATATGCCGCCCCCAACGTCGCCGCCACCTACCTACAATTATTAACCCCTAATCTGCCGACCGGAGCTCACCGCTACTATGATAAAGTTATTAACCCCTAATCCGCCTCACTCCCGCCTCAATAACCCTATAATAAATAGTATTAACCCCTAATCTGCCCTCCCTAACATCGCCGACACCTAACTTCAAGTATTAACCCCTAATCTGCCGACCGGAGCTCACCGCTACTATAATACATTTATTAACCCCTAAAGCTAAGTCTAACCTTAACCCTAACACCCCCCTAAGTTAAATATAATTTAAATCTAACGAAATAAATTAACTCTTATTAAATAAATTATTCCTATTTAAAGCTAAATACTTACCTGTAAAATAAACCCTAATATAGCTACAATATAAATTATAATTATATTGTAGCTATTTTAGGATTCATATTTATTTTACAGGCAACTTTGTATTTATTTTAACCAGGTACAATAGCTATTAAATAGTTAATAACTATTTAATAGTTACCTAGTTAAAATAATTGCAAATTACCTGTAAAATAAATCCTAACCTAAGTTACAATTAAACCTAACACTACACTATCAATAAATAAATTAAATAAACTACCTACAATTACCTACAATTAAACCTAACACTACACTAGCAATAAATTAATTAAATACAATACCTACAAATAAATACAATTAAATAAACTAACTAAAGTACAAAAAATAAAAAAGAACTAAGTTACAAAAAATAAAAAAATATTTACAAACATTAGAAAAATATTGCAACAATTTTAAACTAATTACACCTACTCTAAGCCCCCTAATAAAATTATAAAGCCCCCCAAAATAAAAAATGCCCTACCCTATTCTAAAATTAAAATAGAAAAGCTCTTTTACCTTACCAGCCCTTAAAAGGGCCATTTGCGGGGCATGCCCCAAAGAATTCAGCTCTTTTGCCTGTAAAAAAAACCATACAATACCCCCCCCAACATTACAACCCACCACCCACATACCCCTAATCTAACCCAAACCCCCCTTAAATAAACCTAACACTAAGCCCCTGAAGATCTCCCTACCTTGTCTTCACCACACCGGGTCCCGATCTGTCCAGAAGAGCCTCCGAAATCTTCATCCAAGCCCAAGCAGGGGCTGAAGAGTGACGTCCATCCTCCGACTGACGTCTGGATCCAAGCGGCAAATGAAAAAGTCCATCTTCGGGAAGAAATCTTCATCCTATCCGGGCAGAAGAGGACATCCGGACCGGCAAACATCTTCATCCAAGCCGCATCTTCTATGTTGTTCCATCGGATGACGAGCGGCTGATCTTGAAGACCTCCGGCGCGGATCCATCCTCTTCGTTCGACGTCCAACTGAAGAATGAAGGTTTCTTTAAGGGACGTCATCCAAGATGGCGTCCCTCGAATTCCGATTGGCTGATAGGATTCTATCAGCCAATCGGAATTAAGGTAGGAAAATTCTGATTGGCTGATGGAATCAGCCAATCAGAATCAAGTTCAATCCGATTGGCTGATCCAATCAGCCAATCAGATTGAGCTTGCATTCTATTGGCTGTTCCGATCAGCCAATAGAATGCAAGCTCAATCTGATTGGCTGATCCAATCAGCCAATCGGATTGAACTTGAATCTGATTGGCTGATTCCTACCTTAACTCCGATTGGCTGATAGAATCCTATCAGCCAATCGTATTTCGAGGGACGCCATCTTGGATGTCGTCCCTTAAAGGAACCTTCATTCTTCAGTTGGACATCGAACAAAGAGGATGGATCCGCGCCGGAGGTCTTCAAGATCAGCCGCTCGTCATCCGATGGAACAACATAAAAGATCCGGCTTGGATGAAGATGTTTGCCGGTCCGGATGTCCTCTTCTGCCCGGATAGGATGAAGATTTCTTCCCGAAGATGGACTTCTTCATTTGCCGCCTGGATCCAGACTTCAGCCGGAGGATGGACGTCACTCTTCAGCCCCTGCTTGGGCTTGGATGAAGATTTCGGAGGCTCTTCTGAACAGATCGGGACCCGGTGTGGTGAAGACAAGGTAGGGAGATCTTCAGGGGCTTAGTGTTAGGTTTATTTAAGGGGGTTTTGGGTTAGATTAGGGGTATGTGGGTGGTGGGTTGTAATGTTGGGGGGGTATTGTATGGTTTTTTTTACAGGCAAAAGAGCTGAATACTTTGGGGCATGCCCCGCAAAGGGCCCTTTTCAGGGCTGGTAAGGTAAAAGAGCTTTTCTATTTTAATTTTAGAATAGGGTAGGGCATTTTTTTATTTTGGGGGTCTTTGTTATTTTATTAGGGGGCTTAGAGTATGTGTAATTAGTTTAAAATTGTTGTAATATTTTTCTAATGTTTGTAAATATTTTTTTATTTTTTGTAACTTAGTTCTTTTTTATTTTTTGTACTTTAGTTAGTTTATTTCATTGTATTTATTTGTAGGTATTGTATTTAATTAATTTATTGATAGTGTAGTGTTAGGTTTAATTGTAGGTAATTGTAGGTATTTTATTTTATTTATTTATTGATAGTGTAGTGTTAGGTTTAATTGTAGATAATTGTAGGTATTTTATTTAATTAATTTATTGATAGTGTAGTGTTAGGTTTAATTGTAACTTAGGTTAGGATTTATTTTACAGGTAATTTTGTAATATTTTTAACTAGGTAACTATTAAATAGTTATTAACTGTTTAATAGCTATTGTACCTGGTTAAAATAAATACAAAGTTGCCTGTAAAATAAATATTAATCCTAAAATAGCTACAATATAATTATCATTTATATTGTAGCTATATTAGGGTTTATTTTACAGGTAAGTATTTAGCTTTAAATAGGAATAATTTATTTAATAAGAGTTAATTTATTTCGTTAGATTTAAATTATATTTAACTTAGGGGGGTGTTAGTGTTAGGGTTAGACTTAGCTTTAGGGGTTAATCCATTTATTATAGTAGCTGTGTGGTCCGGTCGGCAGATTAGGGGTTAATAATTGTAGATAGGTGGAGGCGACGTTGGGGGCGGCAGATTAGGGGTTAATAAATATAATATAGGGGTCGGCGGTGTTAGGGGCAGCAGATTAGGGGTACATAGGTATAATGTAGGTTGCGGCGGTGTACGGAGCGGCAGATTAGGGGTTAATAATAATATGCAGGGGTCAGCAATAGCGGGGGCGGCATATTAGGGGTTAATAAATATAATATAGGGGTCGGCGGTGTTTGGGGCAGCAGATTAGGGGTACATATGTATAATGTAGGTTGCGGCGGTGTACGGAGCGGCAGATTAGGGGTTAATAATAATATGCAGGGGTCAGCGATAGCGGGGGCGGCATATTAGGGGTTAATAAATATAATATAGGGGTCGGCGGTGTTAGGGGCAGCAGATTAGGGGTACATAGGTATAATGTAGGTTGCGGCGGTGTACGGAGCGGCAGATTAGGGGTTAATAATATAATGCAGGTGTCAGCGATAGCGGGAGCGGCAGATTAGGGGTTAATAAGTGTAAGGTTAGGGGTGTTTAGACTCGGGGTTCATGTTAGGGTGTTAGGTGCAGACTTAGGAAGTGTTTCCCCATAGGAAACAATTGGGCTGCGTTAGGAGCTGAACGCTGCTTTTTTGCAGGTGTTAGGTTTTTTTTCAGCTCAAACAGCCCCATTGTTTTTGAAGCTGGCCGCGTCCGTAAGCACCACTGGAATTTAGAGTTGCAGTGGTGGTAAATATGCTCTACGCTCCCTTTTTGGAGCCTAACGCAGCCCTTCTGTGAACTCTAAATACCAGCGGTATTTAAAAGGTGCGGGGGGGAAAAAGCACGCGTAGCTCACGCACCCCTTTGGCCGCAGAAATCTAAATCTAGCCGTTACATTTTCTATTGACCTCTCCAGAGGGAATTGGATATCCAATTATATAGAGCATCCCCTCATAGGGTAACCATTGATCAGGGCCCCCCCCCCCCTCCTTTGACATGTGCAATTTTTGACCAAGTGACTAAAACATATATGCACTTTATTCTTAATTGTCTATTTAAATTGGAATTGTTGTAAAGGTAGTAACATACACACACACAGACACACTCATACACTGAAACACACACACTCGCACATAAGGATTCACATATAGTCACTCTAGCAGACATGCAAAGAAACACACTCAGACACAGACACCCAAACAGACACTCAGCACTTGTTTACATTGCCCTGACAAGTAATGAGGTAAACTACAGTTTTGTAAAAAAAAAAAAAGGAGATTTAGAAAACAAAATATGGAGTTCTGATTATCTTTTTGTAAAGGAAGATGCCAACTAAATGATGACAACAGCTTTACAGTGGCTGAAAGGAAGGGCCCTGAACTGCCTAAACAATAATTTAAAGGTTAAATGGTAGATTGGTGACTTCCGGAAAGGTCTCATAAGTCTCAAAGTCTGTAGAAAGATGTGAATAATCAGTAGTAAGGTCAAAATGTCCTAAAAAGGAACATACAATGGATACCCACACACAAACTCAAACTTGCACATACACCCAAGGAAACACCAACAGAGACAGCCTCAGAAAACACACAAAGACATACACACACACACAGAGACACCCACAGAAAACACATAAAGACATACATACACACCCTCACTGAGACATCCACAGAAAACACACAAAGACATACACACCCTCACAGAGACACCCACAGAAAATGCACACCCTCACAGAGACATCCACAGAAAACACAGACATACATACACACACACACCCTCACAGAGACATCCAGAGAAAACACAGACATACACACCCACCCTCACAGAGGCATCCAGAGAAAATACACAAAGACAAACACACGCCCACCCTCACAGAGACACCCATAGAAAAAGCTCAAAGACATATGCACACACCCTCACAGACATCCACAGAAAATGCACAAAGACATACACACCCACCCTCACAGAGATACCAACAGAAAAAAAATACATACACACTTATAGAGACACAAAACAAAGCACAAAGACATAAACACAGACACCCACAGAAACACTCACAGGAGGAAACATTTATGCACCTTGCATCCCCTAAATCAACAATGTGTGACATGCATGATAAAAAAAAATGCAGAAATTAAGAGATCACTTTTTAAAGAATCATATTTGTAAATGTGCAAACAAAAATAATTCGGTGAATTCAAAATTGTGATCTGGGTAGATAGCTAGATGAAGAAAAGTACTTTTAAAAGGTTGACATATGTTTGTTTGATATTTTCCCAATTTTCCCCAACCAAGAGCACCACTTCAAATATAGTGTACAAATGTTACCATCTGTCAGCTGTACTTGTGGATTTTGAAAATGCTGTACTCTATATGGTCTTGGTGGAACCATAAGCTGTGGTACTCATACCATTAGATCTGGTTAAATGCAGGATTTAAGCTTGTTGGTATGCATTTCAAAATTAAGTCAGCTGTAGAGTAAACTGAACAGTTTTAAGTTAACCTGTCTCATTTCCAACACTGAGCAATCTTAGTCTGAGCGTATAACATGTTATGCAGATGTAAAAATCTTAGATAAAATGCCTCCTTGTATCTGAAAAGTCCTTGCATAAAGGGGCAGTAAACTGGAATGCAATATATATAATTTGTGTATTGAGGAGGAAACATTTCTGCATGGTTTTAAATATAGAATTTCTACAACATTGTCAAATAATCATAAATACACTGCTGCTAAAAAAAATGTGTTTTTATGGACCCCTGGCCCCACCATACAACTACTACCACACTGAAGTTGCAATCTTAAATTGCACAAAGAAATAAAAAACATTTGCTAAGTAATTCCTACCTCCTCTGCAAATGAAAGTGATCAGCCGTCTGACTCAGGCACACACTCTACAAACAAAGTGCAAAGTCTGTCTCACGCTGTGCATGGTGGTTTAGTGCACACTCAGAAATTCTCTCAAATGCTAATACTTTACTCCTTGTAATAACATTTCCCATGCTCAATTAACACTCTGCTGTAGTACTCACTGGTGGCTGTCAAAATTAAAAAAAAAATTTTTTTTTTTTTTTTTTACTTCTTGCCTCATGGGGCCCCCCTAGCCCATTGGGCCCCTGACAGGAGTCACCCCTGTCACCCCCTGATGGCGGCCCTGCACCAGCACCCCACTTTCTATGTTTATAGATCTGCTCCCAAAGCTTCCCTATTTAGTCTAATAGGGCCTTCCATTTAGCCCCTCAACTGCGCATAAAAATTACTATACCCTGAGCAACTTTTGCTCCACCCTATTAACTACATAAACAACAGATTGTCCCTTGTAGTCCATCCCTTTAGCTCTATAATATACTCTATATCCACCCTTCGCACTTTATTATTTTGATAAATCCTAAGGCTCCGCCCCCCATTCCCCTTCCCTACTCCACTCAGAGCGGCTCTCGCCTGTTGAACTCCCTTTCCCCCTCTCCGCCAACTTGGTCCAAAAGCGACCAAACAACAGCTAATCTCCACTTGCCCCAATTTTCCTTTCTATTCTATTAACCGCACGAGTCGCAATGTGGAGACCAGTTTTATTATTCATATAATATAAAAATGAGGTTTCATTATCATTTGTGGTTCTACCAGTTATTCATATCTTATACTACTACTTTTGCTGACCAGATATTTGTTATAAACTTCTTTACTCACAATTTGTACAATAAGAATACCAGATATAGTTCCACATTATATAGATACTGGTTAGTTATTCTTCTGGAGAAGCATGGAATCTATGCTCAGAACTGTTATATTTTTATCTCTTAACTATGTTTTTGAGTATACTATATATGTTCCAATGTTATACTCTAAATGTCAATTGATGAACATTCTCTGTAATATTTCTTATAACCTCAATAAAAATATATAAAAAAATAAATAAAAAAAAGTTAACAGCTCTATTACCTTACCAGCCCTTAAAAGGGCTTTTTGCGGGGCATGCCCCAAAGAAATCAGCTCTTTTGCCTGTAAAAGAAACACAATACCACCCCCCAACATTACAACCCACCACCCACATACCCCTACTCTAACCCAAACCCCCCTTAAATAAACCTAACACTACCCCCCTGAAGATCTCCCTACCTTGAGTCGTCTTCACCCAACCGGGCCGAAGTCTTCATCCGATGGGGCAGAAGAGGACATCCAGACTGGCAAAAGTCTTCATCCTATCCGGGCAGAAGAGGACATCCGGCAGACATCTTCATCCAAGCGGCATCTTCTATCTTCATCCATCCAACGAGGAGCGGCTCCATCTTCAAGACCTCCGGCGCGGAACATCCTTCCTGCACGACGACTAGACGACGAATTAAGGTTCCTTTAAGTGACGTCATCCAAGATGGCGTCCCTCGAATTCCGATTGGCTGATAGGATTCTATCAACCAATCGGAATTAAGGTAGGAAAAATCTGATTGGCTGATTGAATCAGCCAATCAGATTCAAGTTCAATGAGATTGAGCTCGCATTCTATTGGCTGTTCCGATCAGGTTTAATTTTAACTTATGTTAGGATTTATTTTACAGGTAATTTGGTAATTATTTTAACTAGGTAGCTATTAAATAGTAAATAACTATTTAATAGCTATTGTACCTAGTTAAAATAAATACAAAGTTGCCTGTAAAATAAATATAAATCCTAAAATAGCTACAATATAATTATTTGTTATATTGTATCTATATTAAGGTTTATTTTACAGGTAAGTATTTAGTTTTAAGTAGGAATACTTTAGTTAATTAGAGTTAATTTCATTTTGTTAGATTAAAATTATATTTAACTTAGGGGGGTGTTAGGGTTAGGGTTAGACTTAACTTTAGGGGTTAATACATTTATTAGAGTAGCGGCGAGCTCCGGTCGGCAGATTAGGGGTTAATAAGTGTAGGTAGGTAGCGGCGACATTGGGGGGGGCAGATTAGGAGTTAATAAATATTATGTAGGTGTCGGTGATGTTAGGGGCAACAGATTAGGGGTTCATAGGGATAATGTAGGTGGCGGTGATGTGCGATCGGCAGATTAGGGGTTAAAAAAAATTATTAGAGTGGCGGCGATGTGGGGGGACCTCGGTTTAGGGGTACATAGGTAGTTTATGGGTGTTAGTGTACTTTAGAGCACAGTAGTTAAGAGCTTTATAAACCGGCGTTAGCCCATAAAGCTCTTAACTACTGACTTTTTTCTGCGGATGGAGTCTTGTCGGTAGAGGCTCTCCCGCTCACTTCAGCCAAGACTCTAAATAACAGCGTTAGGAAGATCCCATTGAAAAGATAGGATACGCAATTGGCGTAAAGGGATCTGCGGTATGGAAAAGTCGTGGCTTGGAAGTGAGCGTTAGACCCTTTCCTGGCTGACTCTAAAAACCAGCGGGCGGCCAAAAGCAGCGTTAGGAGCCCTTAACGCTTTTTACGGCTAACGCCAAACTCTAAATCTAGGCGACAGACTTTTGATCTCAAAATCATCATTGATGAAGTGCACGGTTAAACTCATATATGGCTCCATTGTTCGGCTTGACCACATATCTGTTGTTGTTGCATAGTATTTCAATTGGTTTATCTCAGATTCAACTATAGCTTTGTATTTTAACTACTACTGAGAAGTAATTGCGAGATGGCATCTGGTATCTCTTTTCGAGTGTGTGTATCATTCTTTTGAAGTCTTCTTTACTAACTGTGTATGCAGGCACCATGTTTTTGCATATATAATATGCGATAGCGTTGGTTATTTCTCTATGCCTTTTTGAGGTCTTCCCATATGGTGCTGTGTTTGCAAATGTCTTTATGATTGATTGCTGCTGCTCAACTTTAGATTTACAGCTTGTTTGTGTTGTCTTTTCTCTACCAGGGTTTTTTTTTTGGCCATACATCGTTCAAAGATTTCATTATGCTGCTGTTTAAGGTGCTGGAACAGGTTTGATGTGTTACTTCGTTTTGCTGCAACACTCGTTCCACAAGTTTTGCAGATTACTTGGTTCTGTTTCTCATCCTCTTTTCTGAATCCAAAATATTCCCAAACAACTGATGTTGAATTTTTCTTTGGCACCAACAATTCTGTAGCAACATCAACATCATTTTCATCATCATCGTCATTATTGTTGACACGGACAGCTCTTCAGAACTCATCTTAAATTTTATGTACCATGCACACAATACCAGCTGGCACAAAAAATATGAGGAGAATCAGGAGATTATACTACCGCACACACTGACAATATCAGTAGGGTCAGGTGTCACTGGCAACCGTGGCACTAATAGACTAGACCACAGTCTTGCACTTGAATACAAAGACAGAGAACTATTGAATGGCCTTGATAATGCAGTTAGCCTAGCTCTGATGATGCGAGTATAGCTTCTTCAAGTTGCAGAGATGACGCAGTGGAAGCAGTCTTAAAAAGCTTCTTAAAGATTTTTTATTAGAATCACACAATTTATTTTGATTAATAATTAAAGAATAGATTATATGCTTCTGTTCCAATTAAGACAAGAGAGAGACCACAGGCACTTGAAAGTCTTGAATATAAAGAGAGGACAACAATGTGCTATATGATGCAGTCACCTTGATTGAAGAGAGAACACAGGCTAGCTGCACTTGAATATAAAGAAGACAACGATGGGCTTGATTAAGCTGTCACCTTGATTGAAGAGAGAACACAGGCTTGCTGCACTTTAAAGAAGAAAAAAAAATAGGCTGATATTGCTATGATGCAGGCACCCAGATTGAAGAGAAGTAGAGACCACAGTGGCTTGCTGCACTTGAATAGAAAGAAAACAATGGGATTGATGATGCAGTCACCTTGATTGAAGAGAAAACAGGCTAGCTGCACTTGAATATAAAGAAGACAACGATGGGCTTGATTAAGCCGTCAGTGCACCTTGATTGAAGAGATTACACAGCCTTGCTGCACTTTAAAGAAGAAAAAATAGGCTTAGTCAAGTGCTATGATGCAGTCACCTTTATTGAAGAGAAGTAGAGAACACTGGCTTTCTGCACTTGAAAATAAAGATGACAACAATGGGTTCGCTTGATTAAGCAGTCACCTTGATTGAAGAGAAAACACAAGCTAGCTGCACTTGAATATAAAGAAGACAACGATGGGCTTGATTAAGCTGTCATCTTGATTGAAGAGAGAACGCAGGCTTGCTGCACTTTAAAGAAGAAAAAAATAGGCCTATAGTGCTATGATGCAGGCACCTTGATTGAAGAGAAGTAGAGAACACAGTGGCTTGCTGCACTTGAATAGAAAGACAACAATGGGATGGATGATGCAGTCACCTTGATTGAAGAGAACACAGGCTAGCTGCACTTGAATATAAAGAAAGAATACAACAATGGACTTGTTGAGACTAGAGACAAGAGACCACAGGCTTGTACTTGGTCTAGACTCTAGATCTAAAATATACAGAAGACAACAATGGGCTTGCTTAACTTAATGATGATGCAGTCACCTTGACTGAGAAGATACAAGAGACCACAGGCTTTTACACTTGAAATGATTTAAATATAAACTTTAAAGACGACAACAATGGGGTTGTTCATATTCATGTTTATTTAGACTGAGGCAACACTGGCTTTCACTGGAGGAGACTGACCTTGCAGTTGTAGAATACACTGGCTCTGGAGGACTGACCTTGCTGTTATAGAAAACACTGGCTTTGGATGACTGACCTTTCTGTTGTAGAAGACACTGGCTGAATGGCTGACCTAGCTGCTGTAGAAGACAGAAGCTTTCAGAGTTGCAGTGCACCTGCAGGATGACTTTGCTGTTGTAGAAGAAGAAACAGGCTGCAGGATGTGTGGATGACCTTGCTGTTGTAGAAGAAGAAACAGGCTGCAGGATGTGTGGATGACTTTGCTGTTGTAGAAGAAGAAACAGGCTGCAGGATGACCATGTTGTTGTAGAGGAAGAAACAGGCTGCAGGATGTGTGGATGGCCTTGCTGTTGTAGAAGAAGAAAAAGGCTGCAGGATGTGTGGATGACCTTGCTGCTGTAGAAGAAGAAACAGGCTGCAGGATGTGTGGATGACCTTGCTGTTGTAGAAGAAGAAAAAGGCTGCAGGATGTGTGGATGGCCTTGCTGTTGTAGAAGAAGAAAAAGGCTGCAGGATGTGTGGATGACCTATTTGTTGTTGGTTGAACAATGAACATAAAATATTTTTAGAATAAGGTGGTGGTGGGAGGGAGTCAAGTTCTACTTTTTGGAAAGCCAAAATAAATGAATGAAAATTTGAAATGTATAAAAAAAAGTGTTTTTTTACTTTGATGTCCCTCCCAGTCCATTACTGTTTCTGACTGTGTTGTGTTTGCTCATTGCTGTCAACAACACAGTCAGAAACAGTAATAGACTGGGAGGAACATAAAAGTAAAAAATCACTTTTTTTCTACATTTAATTAATTTGTTTTGTGTTCAAGAGCAATAGAGCATGGCATGGCATCCTAATTGAATTGACATATTCTATTAGCTTAGCTATTTTTTTTTTTCTTAAACACAATTGGTTAGGCGTACTTAGGGCTGCTATTTTGTGGCTGCACAATGCACATGGACAGTTAATAGGGCATTGCAGACTTGACACAATGACTGAAATACTACAATAGATCAAAAAATATGTGCAATTTATTAATAATAAATTTTAGTAAAAAACACAGCTAAATAATACGTTTCTCAATTTTTTTCAAATGGAAAACTACAATAGCAAATAAATAAGCAAACCAAACCCCCACATATACACACAAGGGACAGACAAACAATACACATGGGCCCCACTTGCAACTCTGAACTAAACCTAAGCCGGCAAATAAAAGTTCATGGCAACAAACTAAATCCTAGTACTGATGAAATGAAAAATGACATAACAGCAAGCCAAAATAAAGGATGGGTGATTGATGATGATGGCTGACACAATGAATGTTTATGGCTGACACAATGAATGTAAACAGTTCATGAATGGATGAGTAGATGAATAGGATGATTATTAATGATGATGATCGTACATCAAAGGACTTAGGTAAAGTTGCAGGTGTATAATACAGAAGCAGAACAAATACCAGTAAATCAAAAGTATATGGGTGGAGAGGTGTGGTGGGCGTATTTCAAATAATAGTTCAAATAAACATTCCAGTTGGGGGCGAGTATATAGCAAGATGGATAGAGCACCTGACAGGCAGTAAAACAATACTCAAAGCCCCTGATGTTGATCACTCATGCGATCCTCCAGGTCATACTTACGACCACACCTCACCAACAACCACCAATTCTCTGACCGGCAGAGATGACAAATCAGTCGTGCTGGGATATGTTGTTCTGCATACCAGTAGTAGGGGTATCCCATGGCAAACCACGCTGCTCACCGACGCGTCCTATTGCGCGTTTCACTCCCGATCTGCAGCAGGGAGCTTCTTCCGGGTTGTGACGTATCACGTCCTAGCGTCTCTTTTTATTGGTAGACAAACTAATAATGCAATGCGTGCATGACTATGCCTTAAAGCGGCCACCTTGTAAATCCAAAGTTCACAACTCTTAAAGGGGAATCGCCATAGATGAATTACACAGGCATAGCATTGAAATAACAGCGTAAACTACTACCAATACATACAAAACAAACAAACAAAAACACGAGGACAAAAACAATAAATAGTGAAATAAAAATAATAATAATAAATAAATAAAAAATAAATAAAACTTATAATATGCAAATCTATTTGCAATAATAAACTATACTGGTAAACAATATTGATTTCAACATTGCGTGCAGTGATTGGTTAGTATGCTAGATGATAATAAGTGAAAACTATTAGTTACACATATGCCAAATAATATTATAAATAATCAATTAATTTATTTTAATCAAAATTAATTTAAATCTTAGGTTTGAACCATCACATCTTAGTCGTGTGTGAGGAGCTGGGCCGGCCACACTGGGTGGCATCAAGTCCCAGAGAGCTAGGAGGAAGACAAGACTGGTACATAGACCACACCAAAGTGTGGATATTAAGGATTACATTTACATAGATAGAAAGCAACTCTTAGAGGCGCATTGACCTAATAGGTCTATTTTTTAGGGAGAAAAGATACAAATTCCAGTTTTTCGTTTAGTCCACTAGGGGACAGGGTTTTTAGATGGTAAATCCACCGTGCCTCCTTTTGGAGGAGGATAGTGTCAATATCCCCACCTCTTCTGTGTGGATTCACCTTTTCAATTCCTATAAACTCTAAACCATCCAGTTTAGAGTCATGGTATTTAGCAAAATGTCTTGCAATTGGACTATCTACATCTACATTTTTGATATCATCACGATGTTCATAAATTCTTTTTCTGAATTCCCTATAAGTTTTACCTACATAGAAGCAGGGACAATTGCAAGATAGAAGATAGATAATGCCCGTACTAGAGCAATTGATAAAGGATCTAATCTGATATCTTTTCTGTGTGCTGGTCTCAAAATTTTTAGTTCTTTTCACAAAAGAACAGGCCACACAATGACCACAGGGAGAGCATCCTACTATACTTTGTGAATGACTTACTAACCAATTTTGAGGTGTTGCTTTAACAAATTCACTCTTGACCAACAGGTCCTTAAGGTTATTCACTCTCCGTGCGGTCATAGACGGAAAATTTTCAATACAGTCAGATAAGTCCTCATCCTGAGTCAGCAAATACCAGTTATTATTGAGAATCATTTTCAATTTATCCCAATGGGAATTATATTTGGTTATAAACCGTACTTTGCTGTCCGCAGGAGGTTGGACCTTCTGACTATAGAGAAGATTAGATCTTTCCTGCACTAATGCCCGATGTCTTGCTTTTTTCAATGTCCTTTTCTAATAGCCCCTTAATAGAAATCTTTCCATCATCTCTGAGGCTTGTCTGTTAAATGTAGTGATATCTGAACATGTCCTACGTAATCGTAAGAATTGTCCATAAGGAATACTGTTTTTTAAATTCGTAGGATGATGGCTACTACCTAGTAGAATACTATTTGATGCAGTAGGTTTTCTGTATACTTCTGTGTGAATTTGATTGCCTTTTTTACTTATAAGCAAATCTAAAAAGCTGATACTAGAATAACTACTGGTATATGTCAGAAAGATGTTAAACTTATTTCTACAAAATCCTGTAGTTCTTCCACAGTGCCTTCCCACAATATAAGTATGTCATCCAGGTACCGAATCCATAGGGTCACATGTGCCTCCACCCATGCTGCCAGATCTCTTACCTCTTAATTACCTGTAATATTTCCCATTGAACATGAATATATTGTTTTTAAGTACAAAATCTAGAAGTTGAATAACAAATTTGGTATGCATGCTAAAATCATTACCCCTCGTTTTTAAAAAGCTCTCACTTGCTTGTATCCCTATGTTGTGAGGAATTGAGGAATATAATGATTCCACATCTAAGGACACCAAGAGTGTAGATTCTGAGATTACAATACCATCAATTTTCCTGATTGCATCAATTGAATCCTGGGTAAAAGTTCTAAGTTCAGGTAAGAAGGGCTTCAAGAAGGAATCCACGTATTGGCTGATGCCTTCAGTAGGACCTCCTATGCCCGATATGATTGGGCGTCCGGGGGTTTTTGATGCTGACTTATGCAGCTTCGGTATCCAATAGAATACGGGCACCTTAGGTTTATCACTGTACAGAAAGCCCTGATCCTGGCTCGTTATGAGACTATTTCTTCTTGTATCATTGAGCAAAAATAATAGCTCATTGTTAGATTTTAAAAAAGTATCATGAGATACATTTTGATACTGTTCAGTATCCCCCAATTGCCTATTAGCCTCTTCAATATAATATGCTTGGTCAAGAATGACTACATTTCCGCCTTTATCAGCCGGCTTTATCACCAGCTCATTGTGCCTTATCAAATCATCAAGAGCAAGGCGTTCTGCACGAGTGAGATTATCATTAATTATTCCAGTGAGTTGGATCTGTTCCAACTCCACAGATACATTTTTTACAAATGTAGCAATGCTAGGAATAGTTGAAAAGCTGGGCATATACGTGGATTTCTTCTTGAGGCCCGTCTTGGGTTTTATCTCTGTCCTTACAGTGTCACTTTGATCTGTTAATAATTGTTCAAGTGTATTGATAGCTTCTCTTTCTTTCCTATCTGTTAGGTCAATTGTCGTCCTAGGTTTCATTATTTTATGAAGTGCTAGTTTGCGTGCAAACAAGCGAAGATCTTTTGTCACTTCAAATATATCTAATTTAGCACTGGGACAGAAACTCAACCCTTTTTGTAGCAATTTAATATGATGTAGTTTAAGATTAAATTTTGACAAGTTAACAATATTCATTTTTCCTGAGGGGTGGTCGCCTAGGAGAGAGTTCTTATTGTTAGTTTCACTCAATTGTACCGTAAGCGGTTGCGCATTATCATGTGATACCGTCTGTTGTTTGATTGTACGTTCCCACCTCCCCCTCTTTTGTTTATTTGGGATCTTTGTTGCGAAGTTAGTCCTCCCTCCCCTTCTATTCCTTCCCCTAAAGGGATCTGTTCACTATTACTTACAGATTGAATAGGTTTATCGCTATCAGAATCAAAATCAGAATTATCAGTCCCTGAGTCGTAGTAGTTACTTGTGTAAGATCTGTTTCTTTAGCTATAAACCCTATCTCTGCGGTAATCCTCTTGGTCTCTTATTAACTTTCGTCTTTTTCTACTTTTGAGTTCACCTTGTAATTTTTCAATTAGCTTTTGAGCCTCTTTATTCAATTTTTCATTTACATTACACAATCATATACCTTTTCAACCTCTTTCTTACATTGATCCAGCTTTTTTTCATCCTCAGCAATCATAAGAGCTATCAATTCTAGTGAGCATTTTGTTAGAATCTCATTCCATTTAGAAAGGAATTCAGTATTAGCGTCTATACCTCTAAGATTAATTCCTGGATCTAACCTAATCCGTAATCCTCTAGGGATTATCTCAAGTTTTAAATAATTAGAAAGACTTTAGTGTTCCCATTTTATTTTAACTTGTTTACTTAATTTTTTCTTGTAGCTTTTAAAAGCTGAAACCACATCATTAATAACGTCTTCCTCACCCTCAATTTGGGTTCCCTCTGGTATGGTAAATGCCTCAGAAATGTCTGTCCTCCACTGCTCATCGGTTAACTTGAATGCCATACCAAATATGGTAACGGCACCAACTTTAAACTAATTACACCTAATCTAATAGCCCTATCAAAATAAAAAGCCCCCCCCCCCACAATAAAAAAAAATAGCCTAAACTAAACTATCAATAGCCTTTAAAAGGGCCTTTTGCGGGGCATTGCCCCGCAAAAAAAAAACTAAGCTCCCCATTGCCCTGAAAAGGGCATTTGGAAGGGCATTGCCCTTAAAAGGGCATTTAGCTCTATTGCAGCCCAAAACCCTAACCTAAAAAATAAACCCACCCAATACACCCTTAAAAAAAAAATAACACTAACCCACTTAAAGGGACAGTCTACACCAGAATTTTTATTGTTTTAAAAGATAGATAATCCCTTTATTACCCATTTCCCAGTTTTGCATAACCAACACAGTTATAATAATATACTTTTAACCTCTGTGATTATCTTGTATCTAAGCCTCTGCAAACTGCCCCTTTTTTCAGTTCTTTTGACAGACTTGCAGTCTAGCCAATCAGTGCCTGCTCCCAGATAACTTCTCGTGCACGAGCACAGTGTTATCTATATGAAATACGTGAACTAACACCCTCTAGTGATGAAAAACTGTTAAAATGCAATCTGAAAGAGGTGGGCTTCAAGGTCTAAGAAATTAGCATATGAACCTCCTAGGTTAAGCTTTTAACTAAAAATACCAAGAGAACAAAGCAAAATTGGTGATAAAAGTAAATTGGAAAATTGTTTAAAATTGCATGCTCTATCTGAATCATGAAAGTTTATTTTGGCCTAGACTGTCCCTTTAAGATAGTTAATAACTATTTAGTAACTATTCTACCTAGTTAAAATAAATACAAACTTGCCTGTAAAATAAAAATAAACCCTAAGATAGCTACAATGTAACTATTAGTTATATTGTAGCTAGCTTAGGGTTTATTTTATAGGTAAGTATTTAGTTTTAAATAGTAATAATTTAGGTAATGATAGTAATTTTATTTAGATTTATTTAAATTATATTTAAGTTAGGGGGTGTAAGAGTTAGGGCAAGACTTAGATTTAGGGGTTAATACATTTAATATAGTGGCAGCGACGTAGGGAGCAGCAGATTAGGGGTTAATAAGTATAGTGTAGGTGGTGGCGATGTTGGGGCCGCAGATTAGGGGTTAATAAGTATAATGTAGGTGGCGGCGGTGTCCTGAGAGGCATATTAGGGGTTAATAAGTATAACGTAGGTGTCGGCGATGTCGGGGGCGGCAGATTAGGGGTTAATAAGTGTAAGATTAGGGGTGTTTAGACTCGGGGTTAATGTTAGGGTGTTAGGTGTAAACATAACTTTTATTTCCCCATAGGAATCAATGGGGCTGCGTTACTGAGTTTTACGCTGCTTTTTGTCAGGTGTTAGACTTTTTCTCATCCGGCTCTCCCCATTGATGTCTATGGTGAAATTGTGCACGAGCATGTACGACCAGCTCACCGCTGACTTAAGCAGCTCTGGTATTGGAGTGAGATATGGAGCTAAATTTTGCTCTACGCTCACTTCTTGCCTTTTAACTCCGGGTTTGTAAAAACCTGTAATACCAGTGCTGTAGGAAAATGAGCAGTGAGAAAAAATGCTCGTTAGCACCACACAGCTCATAACGCAAAACTCGTAATCTAGGCGTAATTTATCAGTTAAGCAGAAATTATGCTTTTTTGTCAACTAATGTGCACCCGCTTTTTGTATTTCTTTGGGTAAATAGCAATGTTGTTCTCTGCTTTCAGGCTAGCACCATGGCTGCTTGAATGGAGCTGTGGTGGGTGATGTCATCAACCGTTGACCCGCTTGCCTGGGAAGCTGCCACAGGTCTGGAGTAGCCTTGCATGTGTGGGAACCCAGTCACCCAAAGTTTAAAAACAAAAGATGCAACACAGGATTGTGTCCCTGCAGGATCCATTCCAGTAATTTGTTTTTCTTTAGTTAACTCCAGTGCAGCAGCCCTCTGGACTAGTACTGCTGTTGTGCACAGAGGTGATTAGGGTGGACCAGGGCACGCCCAGCACACCCAGCACACCACTGCGTACTCACGCCTATGCTGCTAAGTGAAGAACATAGGAAATTCAAGTATTGCTAACATACCTTTGGCTTTAGTGCATTTGATCTAAGGCAGAGTTAGGTTAGTGCACAACTGATAAATGAAAAAGCCTTTCTTTAAAGTGACCCATAGAAGTCTATAAGGAAGTTAGCTCACTTGAGTCGCTAACTTCCTTATAGAAGCTTGCACACTTCCTTTCTACTTTCAACTTGTAATACCAGAGCTAATCTGACCCCTCTAATTTTTTATCTTGAGCACAGTTAGAGTTTAAAAGCGATAACAAATTGGCACACTACTTGTAATCTGGGCCATTATTGGCAGAACATTTTGGCATGTAGTTTGACTATAGATCTGTCGCTCCTCAGCATCTAAGGGATACAGGAACACTGGAACAGACTTAACAGAGCTGACACTCTAGAACTCAAGAACATAGGAAACAGTTAAAGGGGCTCAATGGACAAGCATTGAACTGAGAATTACTGATTGTGGTATAGGTGTCCAGAACATAATGAGGTCACTAAAACTCAAAATGCATGTTATCTAAAACTATAAGTTACAGAGGGCCACAAGCACAGTGTTCCTAAGGTAGTTACCTTGGGCAGTGAAGCTAGAACATACTTGTGTGTAGACAGCAGCTGTAGTTACCATAAACATAAGACTATTGTAAACAGTTATATAAAACTATGTGTGTGTTCTTGTAACTAACCTTATATTGTACAAGGACACATAAGTAGACTTGCTGTGGCTTTTGATTCTTATCTACCATTAACATCTATCATTGTATGTTTTTGGATTGAAATGTACTGTACACGTTAGTTTAATTTATTCATGTCTTTCTTTCCTCTTTCTATAATGGGTGAATTAAAGTTTTATGCCCACAGGTATCATATTTTAAATTTCATTATTATTCATTATTATTCATTATTTTCATTATTTTCTCCAAAATCAAAATGTGATGTAATTGGTGCCTTTTCTATTTGCAATGAAAGTAATACTAAATGCTAAGGTGAAAATTGTCTAGTGAATTGTTTGATAATAGTCCTTTGTATTATCCTCAATACAGGTTTTCATTTACTAAATACAAATGGCCTGACCTTTCTCATTTATTCCTTTCAACAAGAGTTCTCTTTATGAAGAATAAATATGAAACACATCTGAGAAAAATTATTTCATTGACAACATTCAGGAGAATAGATAAAACTATTTTTGAAAATGTGTTGATAAAAATTATTGCAGCTCAAAGTATGAAAGCCATGTACTGTGGGAAATAAGGTTTTATTTCTTTAGTTGCTTTCCATTGGGCTCTTTTTTTTATTTATGAGGCATTTCAAAATTAATTTAAAGGGACAGTAAAGTCAAAATTCAACTTTCATGTTTCAGATAGAGCATGCAATTTCCAATTTACTTTTACTATTATTATCAAATGTACTTTGTTCTTTGTTGAAGAGTAAACATAGGCAAGCTAATAGAAGATTGTTATTATGCATGTGTCCTTATCACTCAATTGTTGCAGTAATTACAAATGTACTGCTGTAAAATGCTAAAGACATACGCACACTCTTGAGCTCCTATAAGCCTACCTAAGTTTATACTGAGAGAAAAACAAATGTGATAATTGAAGTAAACTGGAAAGCTGCCTTAAAGCAGAGGTGTTTAAAGTCTAAGACAGTGGGCATCCCCTTTGGCCAAACTTTCAAGATGAGCCCCCCCCCCCCACACACACACACACACACACAATAGATGTTATTAACCTTTTAAAACAGTGTTCATTTAAATGCTTTTAATTTATTCCTTAAAATTGCACACACAATCTCATACGTACACCCACACACAATCTCTCACAAACACAATCTCATACATACACACACACAATCTCACACTCACACACACAATCTCACACTCACACACAAACTCATACATACACACACACACACACAATTTCACACTCACACACAATCTCATACATACACACACAATCTCACACTCACACACAATCTCATACATAACACACACACAATCTCACACTCACACACAATCCCATACATACACACACACACACAATCTCACACTCACACACAATCTCACACTCACACACAAACTCATACATACACACACACACAATTTCACACTCACACACAATCTCATACATACACATACAATCTCACACTCACACACAATCTCATACATAACACACACACAATCTCACACTCACACACAATCCCATACATACACACACACACACACAATCTCACACTCACACACAATCTCATACATACACCCACACAAAATCTCATACATACACCCACACACAATCTCTCACAAACACACTCTCATACATACACACACACAATCTCACACTCACACACTCACACACAATCTCATACATACACACACACAATCTCATACATACACACACACAATCTCACACTCACACACAATCTCATACATACACACACACACACAATCTCATACATACACACACACACAATCTCATACATACACACACACAATCTCACACTCACACACAATCTCATACATGCATACACACACACAATCTCACACACAATCTCATACATACACCCACACAAAATGTCATACATACACCCACACAAAATCTCATACATACACCCACACACACTCTCTCACAAACACAATCTCATACATACACACACACACAATCTCACACTCACACACAATCTCATACATACACATACACTCACACACAATCTCATACATACACACACAATCTCACACTCACACACAATCTCATACATACACTCACACACAATCTCATACATACACACAATCTCACACTCACACACAATCTCATACATACACACACACAATCTCATACATACACCCACACAAAATCTCATACATACACCCACACACAATCTCTCACAAACACAATGTCATACATACACACACACACAATCTCACACTCACACACAATCTCACACTCACACACAATCTCATACATACACACAATCTCACACACAATCTCATATATACACACACACAATCTCATACATACACACACAATCTCACACTCACACACAATCTCATACATACACACAATCTCACACACAATCTCATACATACACACACACACACAATCTCATATATACACACACACAATCTCACACTCACACACAATCTCATACATACACTCACACACAATCTCATACATAAACACAATCTCACACTCACACACAATCTCATACATACACACACAATCTCACACTCAATCTCATACATACACCCACACAAAATCTCATACATACACCCACACACAATCTCTCACAAACACAATGTCATACATACACACACACACAATCTCACACTCACACACAATCTCACACTCACACGCAATCTCATACATACACACAATCTCACACACAATCTCATACATACACACACACACACACACACACAATCTCATATATACACACACACACAATCTCACACTCACACACAATCTCATACATGCACACACACAAACACAATCTCATACACACACAATCTCATACACTCACAATCTCATACACACACCCACAATCTCATACACACACACAAACACACACACACAATATCATACATACATAGACATACAATCTCATACTCACACACAATCTCATACATACACACACACAATCTCACACTCACACACAATCTCATACATACACACACATACACATACAATCTCACACTCACACACAATCTCACACAATCTCATACATACACAAACAAACACAATCTCATACACACCCACACTCTCATACACACACATACACACAGGGGCTTATGTATCAAGCTCCGTATGGAGCTTGATGCCCCGTGTTTCTGGCGAGCCTGCAGGCTCGCCAGAAACAGCAGTTATGAAGCAGCGGTCACAAAGACTGCTGCTCCATAACCTGTCCGCCTGCTCTTAGCCAAACCTTGATAAATATGCCCCATTATCTCATACATACACACACATACAATATATAAGGACACATTTAATTTTTATAACATAAGCATTTTTTCAGTACTATAGCTGCCATTTCAGTCTTTTGAAATAGTATAGGCTTAGTCAGTTTGTATTATTAAATATTTTAGGGGAAGTTTAGCCGTTTGTAATATATATATAACCATTTTTCAACTAGTGTCCTGACAGGGCACACAAACACTTTCCTTCTGTCTTACAATTCACAAAACAGCAGCAGTCTTCAAGACCTTTAACGCTGCTCCTTTCACTTCTGCCTTGTCCCACAGCCCTCACCTTAGCCAGGCCCTGCGCTACTCACTCATGAGGTCGTAACGTGTGCAGATTAAATAAAAAAACTAACTATTGCTATCACTTCCGCCCTCCCCCCCTCCCACACACACACACAGATCTGCTCTCGCACCCCCTGGTGGACCCCACAGTTTGCAAACTGCCTTCTTAAAGGGACAGTCTACTTGAAATGTGTAATTGTTTAAAAAGATAATTCCTTAATTACCCATCCCTAGTTTTGCATAACCAACACTGTTATATTAATATACCTTTTACTTCAATGATTACCTGTATCTAAGCTCCTGCAGACTGCCCCTTCTCTCAGTGCTTTTTTTTATTGCTTTTTTTTTTTTTTAAACAATTGTTATTGTGTAAAAGAAATACAAACCAGGTATACACATGCTGGATTTACTAGTAATTTGAGTCAGTCAACCAGTAAACATGTACACCTACAATGTGAGCATTATACATAAACATAAAAAACTGTCGTAATCAATGTATTATTTGACAGCAATCATTACCCAAATATGGCCTCGCTTCCATTGAGTCGTAATTCAGTTTGTGTGCACTCGCAAACCGATAAATATGCTGTCGGAAGCAATATCGTTTATCGACTGTTTCCAATGGCGCGTTATACCTCAATATCGGCAGCTGGACTTCGGCTGCCGAAAAGATCTTCGCGTCCCATAGAAAGTAATAGAAGCCGTTAATCGATAAATTATACCAGGTTTCCAATGAAAGCGCTAACCGTTAATACATTGTCGGAGGCTGTCGATACATTGAGAAATATTACCCCCAGCTCAACTAGGTGTAAAAGAGGAAAATTGTGCTTTTTGAGACCTATTTTCTATTGAAATTATAAAACTTGCAAATAATGCAAGTGTTTTAATGTAGAAATAAATTGTTATAAGTAATATTTATTGTTGTCTCATGTATAGAAATAGTTGAACTTATATTCTAATAGAAATATCAGTATATATTTAAATATAATAATATATGCAAGAACATATCTACAGAATGCAAACTAGACCTATGCCTAGGGCAGCAATAAATATTACTTATATTTATGAAGTGTTAAATATAATTATATTAGAAAATAGTATTTGATTATTAAAAATATGGATAAGTGTTTTTTTATTTTTCTTGAGAGGCGATCACAGGTAAGAAGCACGGACGTAAATTCTATAGCGTAAGGTCGGGTTACCTTAGCAACTAATTGATTTTCAAGAAATCCGACGTCAGATGGAAGCGTTAACACAACGTTAACTTACAGCTACACGAAAAGAGCGACTGCGCGCAACACGCTAATCTTTTCAATGGAAACCTGGTACTAAAATGCAGCCGTAAATTACTTTTAGCTGTCGGCCGCTTCGGTAGCTTACGGCTCCATTTTTAACGACTCAATGGAAGCGAGGCCCATGTGTTTTGACAAATCTATAAAAACCATCGCCTAGATTTAGAGTTTGGCATTAGCCGTCAAAAGCAGCATTAAGGGGTCCTAACGCCGCTTTTTACTGCCCACTGGTATTTAGAGTCAGGCAGGAAAGGGTCTACCGCTCACTTTCTTTCCGCGACTTGAGGCTACCGCAGATCCCCTTACGTCAATTGCGTATCCTATCTTTTCAATGGGATTTGCCTAACGCTGGTATTACGAGTCTTGGAAGAAGTGAGCGGTACACCCTTTACTGACAAGTTTAAAACAAAGATTCATTGAAAAAAGATATAATATCCAATCACTGGATAGAACACAACTAGAGGTAAAAGAAATGGATAGAAACTCAATACTTGCACCCAAACAAAAGCCAGAAATCAACCCAAAAATAAATTATCCATTGTTTATACCGTTCATAACACAGTACAATTCACAACATTTTGAAATAAAAAAGATCCTAAACAAACACTGGCACTATATAAAACAAGACCAAGTTATAGGACATAGACTGAAAAACCACCCAGACATCATTTTTAAGAAAGCAAAAAATCTTAAAAACATAATATCACCAAGTGAATTCAAGAAAAAGGCTACCCATAACCCCAACACAATTGATCTTAATAATGAAAAAGTTGAAGGTTATTTCCCTTGCATATCCTGCAAATCTTGCAAACATAGCAGCAAGATAAAAACCTTAAAATCAACTAATAATAATCAATACATCAATATCAAAGAAATTATACGCTGTTCTGATAGGAATGTTATCTACTGCATACAATGTTTATGCGGTTTACAATACTTTGGTCAAACTAGCCGTATGCTCAGAGACCGCATAAGAGAGCACCTTCATCATATAGAACATAAATCAACCAACACCAACTTATACAAACATTTTACTGAACATCACAATGGCAAAATCCAAGACATGAAATTTTGGGGAGTTAAAAAAGTTTTCCTCAATCCCAGAGGTGGTAATTTAGAAAACCTCCTACTTAGAAAAGAAGCGGAGTACATTTACTCCTTTAAAACTCTACACCCATATGGATTAAATATGGAGTTCGATCTGAATTTTCTAATTTAAATTATCAAATTTAAAGTATCTATTTCTATACTGCGATAACTAGTTAACTTTAAAATAAACCACATTTGAAAAATCAGTGTTATAATATTATAATATCATTGGCTTCAACAAAAGTTTCATAAAGAACAAAAATACTCGAGACTCCAAACTACACACCTCTATGACATGGCCAAGATTAGCACTATATTGCTCAACCTTTTAACCCAAGTTATCACATTATCTGATTACTTCTATCCCATTATTTGTTTTCTCAAACACTAATTTATTAAGAGGGTACACACACAAACACAAAATTCACCAGATAAAGTATTAGATCACATTTTAAATCTTTCAAATTGTTTAACACTTATCACTAACAACTTGTCTATCTTGTAATACACGCTAATAAATGAGAAAAAAAACGCTCTAAAATTTGAGCAAGGATTGGTCACAAATTGACCAATCAGAACTCACCTACACCTTTAAAAATGACCGCGAACACTCTCAGAGGCATCTTGATAAAGGCATCCGCCGAAACGCGTAGATTTGCCCACCTGAGTGTGCACCCTCTTTTGATACTATATGCCCACACTGTGGGATTTTGAACTTTTAAACGGATTCACCATATCTAACGTTTGAACGTTGACAAGCGTAAAAAGAAGCAGTTCACTACAAGGAACCTCTACGGACAGATAAAATTGTCCCGGTCCTCAGAACCTTCAAAGTAAAATTACCTGTATCCGAAACCGATATCAGGATCCAAGATAGTGTTATCCAGAAATACTTCAAGCCTCTTAGAGACTCCAGCAAACCCTGAACATCAAATCTACCATAACAATAGGGTAAACAGTCTCAGAGACCAACGATCACGATTTGGACCAAAGACTATAATACCAACAAACTCTACAAGCCTCTTAGAGACTCCTGCAAACCCTAGACATCAAATCCACCACATCAATAGGGTAAAAAGTCTCAGAGACCAACGAGTCCATTTTTCTATCAAACATCACATTTACGAGTGAAAACGGCAAAGAAACCTTAAGCACATCGAATTCTCCAAGCATATCCAATATAGAGACACAAATTGTCTCTCCTCCTAAAAGACTATCTAAGAATTGGAACAAAAAGAAAAAAACCTTCTAAAATAGAAACAACGTTACAACTTTTCCTTATATAAGTTGCCAATTCTGACTTTTTTAGAGAAGGAGCGTCTTAAACATAAGACAGTCACCTATTTCCTTTGTCTCCTCAACGGCCTATCCTGGACATATACTAAGGCCATCTTTAAAAGGTTTTTTATTCAGGACTAAAACGTGAGTAAAAGTAAAACATTCATATAAAAAACTTTCTAAACGAAACACGAAATCAATCAAATTAATTGATCAAATTATATGAATGAATTGAAAACAAATCAAAAAGACTGCTCATAATTCTCCAATGTTGTCCTTATATAATTGTACACTGTTTTTAATGTTTTACAGTATTAGAGCTCTATACTTATAATCAACTTGTTTTAAAGTGTTTTAAATAAATACAATCTGTATATAAGCTTAATTATTTTTTATTTCATTTTTACTGTGATAATACACATTGTGATAAACACTTTGACACAACTCTCTTAACCCACACCGTAAGCTCCCCTCACCTTGGTTAATTCACATTTCATCTCTAGACAGTCGTTTGAAGGAACAACTGTCAATAATTGTAGGGTACAGAGCGTGGTTACAAAAACTATTTTCTTTAGATAAAAATTATTTATCTCTAAATATACACACACTAGGTGCACTCACTCTATACTTGTTCCTCCTAAATCACCCTTTACTGACAAGACTCCTACCGACAAAAAAAGTCAGTAGTTAAGAGCTTTATGGGCTAATGCGGAACATAAAGCTCTTAACTAAAGTGCTAAAAAGTACATTAACACCCATAAACTACCTATGTACCCCTAAACCAAGGCCCCCCCACATCGCAAACCCTATAATAATTTTTAACCCCTAATCTGCCGACCGGACACCGCCGCCACCTACATTATAGCTTTGAACCCCTAATCTGCTGCCCCTAACATCGCCGACACCTACATTATATTTATTAACCCCTAATCTTCCCCCCAATGTCGCCGCTACCTAACTACAATTATTAACCCCTAATCTGCCGACCGGACATCGCCGCCACTATAATAAATGTATTAACCCCTAAACCGCCGTACTCCCGCCTCGCAAACACTATAATAAATTTTATTAACCCCTAATCTGCCCCCCCAACGTCGCCGCCACCTACCTACAATTATTAACCCCTAATCTGCCGCCCCCAACATCGCCGCTACTATAATAAAGTTATTAACCCCTAAACCTAAGTCTAACCCTAACCCTAACACCCCCTAAGTTAAATATAATTTAAATTAAACAAAATAAATTTACTATAATTAAAAAAAATTATCCTATTTAAAACTAAATACTTACCTAGAAAATAAACCCTAATATAGCTACAATATAACGAAGAGTTACATTATAGCTATTTTAGGATTTATATTTATTTTACAGGCAACTTTGTATTTATTTTAACTAGGTACAATCTAATTAGCCAATCGGATTGAGTTTGCATTCTATTGGCTGTTCCAACTTCAATCTGATTGGCTGATTGAATCAGCCAATCAGATTTTTCCTACCTTAATTCCGATTGGCTGATAGAATCCTATCAGCCAATCGGAATTGAAGGGACGCCATCTTGGATGACGTCACTTAAAGGTACCGTCATTGTGTAAGAAGACTCCGGATGAAGAGGATAGCTCCGCGTCAGATCCTTGGAAGATTGAAGACGCCGCCTGGATGAAGACTTCTACTGGATGAAGGACCTCTTCTGCGCCCCTTGGATGAAGATTTCGGCCCGGTTGGGTGAAGACGACTCAAGGTAGGGTGATCTTCAGGGGGTTAGTGTTAGTTTTTTTTAAGGGGGTTTGGGTGGGTTAGAGTAGGGGTATGTGGGTGGTGGGTTTTAATGTTGGGGGAGTTGTATTTTTTTTTACAGGTAAAAGAGCTGATTACTTTGGGGCAATGCCCCGCAAAAAGCCCTTTTAAGGGCTGGTAAAAGAGATGATTACTTTGTAATTTAGAATAGGGTAGGGCATTTTTTTTATTTTGGGGGCTTTATTATTTTATTAGGGGGC
This sequence comes from Bombina bombina, assembly GCF_027579735.1. Lineage (NCBI taxonomy): Eukaryota > Metazoa > Chordata > Amphibia > Anura > Bombinatoridae > Bombina > Bombina bombina. Next base: position 580,098,341 of record NC_069502.1, read on the forward strand.
TTAGATTAGGTGTAATTAGTTTAAACTTCTTGTAATTCTTTTTTTATTTTCTGTAATTTAGTGTTTGTTTGTTTTTGTACTATAGTTTAGTTTATTTAATTAAATTTAATTGTAGGTAATTGTAGTTAATTTATTTAATTAATTTAATGATAGTGTAGTGTTAGGTTTAATTGTAACTTAGGTTAGGATTTATTTCACAGGTAATTTTGTATTTATTTTAGCTAGGTAGTTATTAAATAGTTATTAACTATTTAATAGCTATTGTACCTAGTTAAAATAAATACAAAGTTGCCTGTAAAATAAATATAAATCCTAAAATAGCTACAATGTAACTATTAGTTATATTGTAGCTATATTAGGGTTTATTTTCTAGGTAAGTATTTAGTTTTAAATAGGATTAATTTATTTAATTATAGGAATATTATTTCGTTTTATTTAAATTATATTTATGTTAGGGGGGTTAGGGTTAGACTTAGGTTTAGGGGTTAATAACTTTATTATAGTAGCGGCGACGTTGGGGGCGGGAGATTAGGGGTTAATAATTGTAGGTAGGTGGCGGCGATGTTAGGGACAGCAGATTAGGGGTTAATACAATTTATTATAGTGTTTGCGAGGCGGGAGTGCGGTGGTTTAGGGGTTAATACATTTATTATAGTGGCGGCGATGTCCGGTCGGCAGATTAAGGGTTAATAAGTGTAGGTAGGTGGCGGCGACATTGGGGGGGGCAGATTAGGGGTTAATAAATATAATGTACGTGTCTGCGATTTTAGGGGCAGCAGATTAGGGGTTTATAGCTATAATGTAGGTGGCGGCGGTGTCCGGAGCGGCAGATTAGAGGTTAATAATATAATGTAGGTGTCAGCGATAGCGGGGGCGGCAGATTAGGGGTTAATAAGTGTAAGGTTAGGGGTGTTAGGTGTAGACTTAGAAAGTATTTTCCCATAGGAAACAATGGGGCTGCGTTAGGAGCTGAACGCTGCTTTTTTGCAGGTGTTAGGTTTTTTATCAGCCAGCTCAGCCCCATTGTTTCCTATGGGGAAATTGTGCACAAGCATGTTTTTCCAGCTTACCGCTACCGTAAGCAACGCTGGTATTGAGGGTTGAAGTGGCGCTAAATTATGCTCAACGCTCACTTTTCTGAGGCTAACGCAGCTTGAGACAACTCAAAATACCAGGTTTGTTTAAAGGGTACGCTGGAAAAAAAAGGAGCGTTAGCAACGCAGGTCTTTACCGACAAAACCCTAAATCTAGGCACATGTTTTTCAGAAGCTCATTGTATCTACTATAACATGACAAGACATTACCTACAATTTGTTAGATTTCCTAGACATCTCTATATCAATGGTTAACTCAGGGGCCCCAAAATTTCTAGTGGCGGCCCTGCCACCATATATGTGCCATATGCCCTATGGGTGCTTGACATCTCCAACAGTTGTCTGTGGTGTTTTTAAAGATTTTTTTACAGCGTGACAGAGTTAGATACCATCTATGTAAAATCTTCATATTTAACTCCAAGAATTTGCTTAAAGTAGAGGATTTTTTTAATTGCAATATAAATCATGTGGAAACAGTGATAGGAGAGAAGCGCAAACACGATTCAAGTGTAGTGTCAAATTTATTGATAGCTGCACACGCTAAGTATATACTCACAAAAGAGATAAATAAAACAGGCACATTGAGTCATATGAACTCCGTGATCCCCACAGTGATTCCCAGCTGTAGTTTAATATGTGCAGTCTGGATACACATACACGCCACAGTTCACACTGCTGTTAGTAGTTGCAGATTACAAGCACCCGGGAAACCTACGTGAAACAACAATGATACACACCCTCAGCTTAGATCCAATGGAAAACCTCACAGCGGTATGACACTGTAGGACCATACAGAAGCCTCACTGGGCCAGTAATATTACACAAGCAATAGTCCATTCTACGCATTTCGTCCCTTACAATCGGACTTTTCTCAAGAATCACTGTGGGGACCACAGAGTTCATATGACTCGATGTGCCTGTTTTATTTTTCTCTTTTGTAAGTATATACTTAGCGTGTGCAGTTATCAATACATTTGACACTACACTTGAATCGTGTTTGAGCTTCTCTCCTTTCACTGTTTCCATTAGATGTCTCTGGGTTAACCGGATTTACCCCTTCAAGAGGAGCAGCAACACATTCTGGAGCCTGGATTCAATTAACTTTCATTACCATCATTTATTGAAAAAAGTATTGAACTTTATTCAACTATACATTTTATATCACTGATGTTTATGTTTTTATTTTGTACGTATTTTAGGTGTAAATTGTAATTTATTATCTGTTCAATATTTTTGGGTTATATTACTAATTCTGATATCCCAAACATTAGATACTCCTAATTTTATCCACTGTCACCTTGTATATTTTAGTACCAGATTATTAACAATTTTTTAGCTTCATTTGTCCTTCTCTTATAGTTATCTTTGATAAACATTCTATGTGAATATAAATCTTGGAGGAATCAATCTGACAAATCTGCACGTCCAACTCGTCACTCCATTTATCAATAAAATGTGGTATGTGACTTGGGGTAGGCTGTTTTAATAATGAGTATAAGAGGGAAAGTGTATGTCGAGTGCGTGATGATTTGTGGCATAGAGATTCAAAAGCTGTCAGTGGCCTCAACATGTTTCGTTTATGCGGATGGGAAGTTAAGTAATTGTAACACTGGAGGTAGAAAAAAAAAGTTTTCCCTAGGTTGTAACCCGTTTTCGTCTCCCAGGCAACATATCATTAATTTCGATCGTAAGGCCTGGCGGAAATTCTTTATTGTGTATGAACGAGGTAAGAGGTGAGAACTTTGAAGATATGTTACAATATTCAATAAGGACTCTGTCCTATGTCAAAAATGTCTCCTGAACAATATGTGTAAAGTAAGTCTATGGTAAGCTTGCAACATTAGGTGTCCAACACTGTGCTCCTAAGTGTATGGAGCCTGCGATGTCATGTTCCAGCTGTACCCAAATTTTAGTGTTATAATTAGTATAACAATCCACTATTCTTTGCAAATATATGGCTTTCCTATATGTAATGAGGTCAGGTACACCAAGTCCCCCATTGTTTAGTGTCTGACACATGATTCTTCTATTTATCCTAGCATGGCGTTAATTCCATATAAATTAAAAAAATTGTTTTTTAGGGAAGGGAGATATGTGTTCGGTAAGGATATGGGTAATGTTTGCATGAGATAAATCATTTTTGGAAGAATATTCATCTTAAAGTCATTTATCCTGCCAGTCCAGGACATTGATTTCCTTCTCCATGAGGATAAGGTAGCTATTATAGAAGATTGGAGGTTTAGGTAGTTGGCATTGAATATTTCTTTAACTGTCGGAGCTAGGAAGACTCCTAGGTATTTTAGTCTACGGTCTTGCCATCTAAATGGGCATCATTTTTTAATATGTTGTGTTTCCTTATCTGATAAGTTAATATTTAATATTTCTGATTTACTTTTATTTATGAGGAAATTAGAGGCCTGTCTGAAGCTATATAATTGTTGTAGTAAAATCGGTATGGATTGTGTAGGGTTCTTTAAAAAGAAAAGTACATCATCTGCATAAACCGAAAGTTTATGATGCAACTTTTTAATCTTAATATCTGTTATATCAGGTGTGGATCTAATTTTCAGGGCTTAAATCTCGATCGCACAGGCAAACAACAATGGGGAGAGCGGGCATCCCTGCCTAGTTCCGTTCAATATTGTGAAAGGGGAAGATAGAGAACCGTTCACTCGTACTCTGGCTGTTGGTGAAGAATACATGGCAAACACTCTATTAACAAATTCCGTTCCCAGACCCATTCATAATAAAACAGCTTGGAGAAATTACCAACAGACGCGTTCAAAAGCTTTTTCCGCGACTGTGGAGACAATTACTGAGGATATACAATACAATATTTGTTGCCGTAATCGATTAGGTTAACGGCCCTTAGTGTGCTATCTTTAGCCTCCCCTGTTGGAACGAAGCCTACCTGATCCGCATGTATGAAGTTTGGGAGCAAAATATTCAACCTATTCGCTAATAACTTTGCATATATTTTTATATCTGTGTTTAACAGATATATAGGCCTGTAATTCTCAACTTTAGTGGAGTCTTTCTTTCTTTTGGAATTAGTGAGATATGTGCTGCCAGTGAATTACTAAGAAATGGATTAGATTGGGATATAGAGTTAAAAAGAGTTAGGAGATGTGGCATTAATATCTTGGTATACTTTTTATAATAATAGTTAGTAAAACCATCTGGCCTGGGAGCCTTTCCTGATGGTAGGTTCTTAATGACTGACTGTAATTCTTCAGTTGTAAAGGGGGAGTTAAGTTCGTTCCTCTGGTCTGGTGTGATTGTTGGTATGTTAATACTGTTCAGGAAGGAATCAATGAGGGCGGCTTTGGTAGGATCTGTTAGTGTGATGTTCGATAGATTATATAAAGATTCATAGTACACGCAGAATGCCTCAGTAATGTCGGCAGTGGAATAGACTGTGCTTTTATCAGAGTTAGTGATAGATAAAATATGCAATCTATTGATTCTCCATTGTAATTTACGTGCAAATAGTCTACTACACCAGTTATCACCATCTTAATGTGTTTATTGCAATTTGAGAGCGAATTGTTTGCAATCTTTGTCCAGTGGAGAATTTACAATGGATCTCTGTGTTTGTAAGTCACTTTTAAGTGTATCATATGTTGGGGAGATTTTGAGTTTTATTTCTATATTTGTGATGTTGGTTAGTGCATCTTGTAAAGCGATACGCTATTGTTTGTGACTTTGAGATTGCATGCTTATTAATTCCCCTCAAAGTGTACCTTTGTGTGCCTCCCAAATGAGTCTGAAATCTGTTATCAAGTCTATATTTAAGGTGAAGTATCCCTGTAGGCGTGATTCAATTTTTTCAGTGTATAATGGGTGATCTAATAAGTCATTATCTAACTTCCAGACATAGGTGGTATGTGGAGCTGATGGCCATTCAATTCAACAACTTACTAATGAATGTTTCGTCCATCCTGAGGAAGAGATCCTAGATTGAGTGGCCAAAGACAAACATGACACATCTAAGAAAATATAATCAATGCGGGAGAAGCGGGAATGAGAAGAATGTGTATTGACGCTCATTCATATGTTGTATCCTCCACACATCATGTATTGCTAGATCCTTTATATTTTGCTTAACCTTGTTTAACACTCTATTGGGTGTTGAGGAAAGGCCCGTTGAGGAATCCAAAGAGGTACTGAGTGAGACATTAAGCTCCCCACCAAGTATTAATAGACCTTTTTAGCTTCTAGTATGGTGTCCGTGAGGCACTTAAATTTTTTTGTCTTGGTTAGTATTAGGGGCGTATGCGCAGGCCAATGTCACTATAGTATTGTACAATATACCTACCAGTAGTGATGTCGCGAACCTAAAAATTTGGGTTCGCGAACAGCGAATGCGAACTTTCGCAAAAGTTCGCGAACGGGCGAACCGTGCGAACCACCATAGACTTCAATAGGCAGGCGAATTTTAAAACCCACAGGGACTCTTTCTGGCTACAATAGTGATGGAAAAGTTGTTTCAAGGGGACTAACACCTGGACTGTGGCATGCCGAAGGGGGATCCATGGCAAAACTCCCATGGAAAATTACATAGTTGATGCAGAGTCTGGTTTTAATCCATAAAGGGCATAAATCACCTAACATTCCTAAATTATTTGTAATAACGTGCTTTAAAACATCAGGTATGTTGTTGTATCGATCAGGTAGTGTAAGGGTTACGCCCGCTTCACAGTGCGCAGTGTAGGTGATATACCTAACCTGACAATGCTTTGCATACCAGGTATCAGTGGTCAGATGGACCCTTGCCCCAACACTGTGTGCCACACATGCCATTATAGCAGACTTATATGGCTTTGGCGTTGCTTTTTGGTAATTAGAAGGCTGCTAAATGCCACTGCGCACCACACGTGTTTCATGCCCAGCAGTGAAAGGGTTAATTAGGGAGCATGTAGGCAGCTTGTAGAGTTAATTTTAGCTTAAGTGTAGTGTAGTAGACAACCCAAAGTATTGATCTAGGCCCATTTTGGTATATTTCATGCCACCATTTCACCGCCAAATGCGATCAAATAATAAAAAATTGTTCACTTTTTCACAAACTTTAGGTTTCTCACAGAAATTATTTACAAACAACTTATGCAATTATGGCATAAATGGTTGTAAATGCTTCTCTGGGATCCCCTTTGTTCAGAAATAGCAGACTTATATGGCTTTGGCGTTGCTTTTTGGTAATTAGAAGGCTGCTAAATGCCACTGTGCACCACACGTGTTTTATGCCCAGCAGTGAAGCGGTTAATTAGGGAGCATGTAGGCAGCTTGTAGAGTTAATTTTAGCTTAAGTGTAGTGTAGTAGACAACCCAAAGTATTGATCTAGGCCCATTTTGGTATATTTCATGCCACCATTTCACCGCCAAATGCGATCAAATTTAAAAAAAAAAAAAAAATTGTTTCGCAATTTTAGGTTTCTCACTGAAATTATTTACAAACAACTTGTGCAATTATGGCACAAATGGTTGGCACAAATGGTTGTAAATGCTTCTCTGGGATCCCCTTTGTTCAGAAATAGCAGACATATATGACTTTGGCATTGCTTTCTGTTAATTAGAAGGCCGCTAAATGCTGCTGCGCATCACACGTGTATTATGGCTAGCAGTGAAGGGGTTAATTAGGTAGTTTGTAGGGAGCTTGCAGGGTTAATTTTAGCTTTAGTGTAGAGATCAGCCTCCCAACTGACACATTAGACCCCCTGATCCCTCCCAAACAGCTCCCTTCCCTCCCCCACCTCACAATTGTCCCCGCCATCTTAAGTACTGGCAGAAAGTCTGCCAGTACTAAAATAAAAGGTTTTTACATTTTTGAAATTTTTTTTTTTAGCATATTTACATCTGCTGTGGTGTAGCATCCCCCCTTAGCCCCCAACCTCCCTGATCCCCCCCCAAAACAGCTCTCTAACCCTCCCCATCTGCCTTATTGGCGGCCATCTTGGGTACTGCTATTATTTCACAATCAAAAAAGTGTTGTTGTTTTTTAAATGTACACTACTGTTACACCAGATATGAGTGGTGGCACTGGGCAAGTGGGCACAGTATATGCTGTGAGCCTGACACACATGCTGGCAGACAGGCAACTGCAATTAGATTACACAGGAAAAAAAAAAAAGCAGACTGATGTTCTAGCCCTAAAAAGAGCTTTTTGGGGTGCTGTCCTTACAGCAGAGATCAGATGAGTCCTTCAGGACTGTAGTGGACACTGAATACACTAGCCTAGCTATCAATTTCCCTATTAAATCAGCAGCAGCTACACTGTCCCTCCCCCTAAGAATACAGCTTCCAAATGAATCTAAAATGGATGCTGTCCAGGAGGTGGGAGGGTCTGGGAGGGAGGGTCTGCTGCTGATTGGCTGTAATGTGTCTTCTGACTGTGAGGTACAGGGTCAAAGTATTACTCAATGATGATGAATAGGGGGCGGATCGAACATCGCATATGTTCGCCCGCCGCGGCGAACGCAAACATGCTATGTTCGCCGGGAACTATTCGCCGACGAACTTTTTGCGACATCACTACCTACCAGTATCAGATATCTACCTTCTCTGGTTCTTTTTTATGAAGAAATTGAGTTTCTTGAAGAAGAATTATATTACCTTTATTATCTTTGAAATCTCTGATAGCAATGCTCCTCTTATTTGGGCTGTTGAGAACCTTTGCATTAATTGTTAGTATATTCAATAGTGTCTTATTGGGTTTCATGGTGTAATTGTATGGTGGACAGCAAGTGGTCTGTATTGTGTGCCAGGTGTGTCACATTGAAGCAGTGAGCAAAGTAATATGTAATATGGAGCATATGGGTAGATATGTATCATAGTATTTGAGGAGGGTCAAACAAACACATTGCGTAGAGAGATAAACAACATAAAAAATCAACAATAAACAAATAACTGAAAATATTTGTGTGAACAGTATTAGAATGAGAAAAAAACATTCCAACAAACAAAGAAGAAAAAAAAAGAAACAGTATGGGTCGGCCAATTACTGGGACCCGATTGTTTGAACAATAACATCATTTATGTAAGAGCTTACCTGATAAATTCATTTCTTTCATATTGGCAAGAGTCCATGAGCTAGTGACGTATGGGATATACAATCCTACCAGGAGGGGCAAAGTTTCCCAAACCTCAAAATGCCTATAAATACACCCCTCACCACACCCACAATTCAGTTTAATGAATAGCCAAGTAGTGGGGTGATAAAGAAAGGAGTAAAAAGCATCAACAAAGGAATTTGGAAAAAAATGTGCCACCATAAAAAGGGTGGGCCTCATGGACTCTTGCCAATATGAAAGAAATTAATTTATCAGGTAAGTTCTTACATAAATTATGTTTTCTTTCATGTAATTGGCAAGAGTCCATGAGCTAGTGATGTATGGGATAGCAATACCCAAGATGTGGAACTCCACGCAAGAGTCACTAGAGAGGGAGGGATGAAAATAAAAACAGCCATTTTTCGCTGAAAAATTAATCCACCACGCAAAATATAAGTTTATTCTCATGAATGAAAAGAAAAAACAGAAGCAGAAGAATCAAACTGAAACAGCTGCCTGAAGAACTTTTCTACCAAAAACTGCTTCCGAAGAAGCGACTACATCAAAACGATAGAATTTAGTAAATGTATGCAATGAAGACCAAGTTGCTGCTTTGCAAATCTGATCAACTGAAGCTTCAGTCTTAAAAGCCCACGAAGTGGAGACTGATCTAGTAGAATGAGCTGCAATTCTCTGAGACTGGGCTTGACCCGACTCCAAATAAGCTTGATGAATCAAAAGCTTTAACCACGATGTCAAGGAAACGGCAGAAGCCTTCTGACCTTTCCTAGAACCAGAAAAGATAACAAATAGACTAGAAGCCTTCCTGAAATCTTTCGTAGCTTCAACATAATATTTCAAAGCTCTTACCACATCCAAAGAATGTAAGGATCTCTCCAAATAATTCTTAGGATTATAGCACAAGGAAGGGACAACAATTTCTCTATTAATGTTGTTAGAATTCACAACCTTAGGTAAGAATTTAAATGAAGTCCGCAAAACCACCTTATCCTGATGAAAAATCAAAAAAGGAGATTCACAAGAAAGAGCAGATAAATCAGAAACTCTTATAGCAGAAGAGATGGCCAAAAGGACCAACACTTTCCAAAAAAAAGTAGTTAAATGTCCAAAGAATGCATAGGCTCAAATGGAGGAGCCTATAAAGCCTTCAAAACCAAATTAAGACTCCAAGGAGGAGAGATTGATTTAATGACAGGCTTGATACGGACCAAACCCTGTACAAAACAGTAAATATCAGGAAGCTTAGCAATCTTTCTGTGAAATAAAACAGAAAGAGCAGAGATTTGTCCCTGCAGACAAACCATTATCAAAACTATCCTGAAGAAACTGCAAAAGTCTAGAAATTCTGAAAGAATGCCAAGAGAATTTATGATAAGAACACCATGAAATATAAGTCTTCCAAACTCGATAATAAATCTTTCTAGAAACAGATTTACGAGCCTGTAACATAGTTATAATCACTGAGTCAGAGAAACCTCTATGACTAAGCACTAGGCGTTCAATTTCCATACCTTCAAATTTAATGATTTGAGATCCTGATGGAAAAACGGACCTTGAGACAGAAGGTCCGGCCTTAATAGAAGTGGCCAAGGTTGCCAACTGGACATCCGAACAAGATCTGCATACCAAAACCTGTGAGGCCATGCTGGAGCTACCAGCAACACAAACGATTGTTCCATGATGATTTTGGAGATAACTCATGGAAGAAGAACTAGAGGCGGGAAAATATAAGCAGGTTGGTAACACCAAGGAAGTGTCAATGCATCCACTGCTTCCGCCTGAAGATCCCTGGACCTGGACAGGTACCTGGGAAGTTTCTTGTTTAGATGAGAAGCCATCAGATCTATTTTTGGAAGACCCCACATCTGAACAATCTGAGAAAACACATCAGGATGTAAAGACTGATGGCTGAGATAATCCGCTTCCCAATTGTCTACACGTGGGATATGTGACGAGAGCTGGATTCCGCCCAAGAAAGTATCCAAGATACTTCTTTCATAGCTAGGTGACTGTGAGTCCCAACCTGATGATTGACATATGCCACAATTGTGATATTGTCTGTCTGAAAACAAATGAATGGTTCACTCTTCAACAGAGGCCAAATCTGAAGAGCCCTGAAAATTGCACAGAGTTCCAAAATATTGATTGGTAATCTCTGGAGAGGCCTCATATGAAAACAAGCAAAGGGGATCGCGTCCGATGCTGCAGGCATGAGACCTAAAACTTCCATGCACATAGCTACTGAAGAGAATGACTGAGACTGAAGGTTCTGACAGACTGCAACCAATTTCAAACGTCTCTTGTCTGTTAGAGACAAAGTCATGGACACTGAATCTATCTGGAAACCTAAAAAGGTTAACTTTTTCTGAGGAATCAAAGAACTTTTGGTAAATTGATCCTCCAACCATGTCTTTGAAGAAACAACAGTAGTTGATTTGTGTGGGATTCTGCAGAACGTAAAGACTGAGCAAGTACCAAGATATCATTCAAATAAGGAAACACTGCAACACCCCGCTCTCTGATAACAGAGAGTAGGACACCGAGAACCTTCAAAAGGATTCTTAGAGCTGTCGCTAGGCCAAAAAGGAAGAGCAACAAATTGGTAATGCTTGTCTAGAAAAGAGAATCTCAGGAACTGATAGCGATCTGGATGAATCGGAATATGAAGATATGCATCCTGTAAGTCTATTGTGGGCATATAATGCCCCTGCTGAACAAAAGGCAGAATTGACCTTATAGTCACCATTTTGAAAGTTGGTACTCTTACATATTGATTCAAAAATTTTAGATCCAAAACTGATCTGAATGAATTTTCTTTCTTTGGGACAATGAATAGATATGAATAAAACCCCAGACCCTGTTCCTGAAACGGAACTGGCCTGATTACCCCAGATAACTCCAGTTCTGAAACACACGTCAGGAAAGCCTGAGCCTTTACTGGGTTTGCTGGAATGCGTGAGAAAAAAAATCTTCTCACAGGTGGTCTTACTCTGAATCCTATTCTGTACCCCTGAGAGACAATATTCTGAATCCAATGATTTTGGACCGAATTGATCTAAACATCTTTGAAAAATCTTAATCTGCCCCCTACCAACTGAGCTGGAATAAGGGCCGCACCTTCATGCGGACTTGGGGGCTGGCTTTGATCTCTTAAATGGCTTGGATTTATTCCAATGTGAAGAAGGCTTGCAATTGGAAACAGATTCCTTTGGGGAAGAATTAGGTTTCTGTTCCTTATTTAAGAATAAAAACGGTTAGAAGCTTAAGATTTACCCTTAGATCTTTATCCTGAGGCAAAAAAACTCCCTTCCCCCCAGTGACAGTTGAAATTATTGAATCCAACTGTGAACCAAATAATTTATTACCTTGGAAGGAAAGAGATAGCAATCTGGACTTAAAAGTCATATCAGCATTCCAAGATTTAAGCCACAAAGCTCTTCTAGCTAAAGACATAGATTTAACATCAATTTTTATATGGCAGTTTCAGGAATGGGGAAAAAAATGAAACAGCATAGCCTTCTGATAGAGAAAAAAGGCAAGAGGCATATAGGAATGGGGTTTAAAATAATGGAAACATTTGGCGCCAAGTATGACGCACAAACAGAGAAAAAAATTTGCCGCTAACAACATCCGGAAATGACACACTCTCGTCATTGAAGACGCATCTTTGTGAATGGACTTGGCGTCAACAAAGATGCCGGAAATGACGAATTTGCATCATCGAACGTAACTTTGCGCCAAAAAAATCTTGCGCCTAAAATGACACAATATAGTTTGGCATTTTGCGCCCTCGCGAGCCTAATTCTGCCGGCAAATTTAAAATGACAGTCAATTGAAAAAAGACTATACCCCAGGTAAGAAATACATTTTCCTAAAATATGAAACTGACTGCAAAAGGAAATATACTGAAACCTGAATCATGGCAAATATAAGTACAATACATATATTTAGAACTTTAAATACATAAAGTGCCAAACCATAGCTGAGAGTGTCTTAAGTAATGAAAACATACTTACCAAAAGACACCCATCCACATATAGCAGATAGCCAAACCAGTACTGAAACGGTTATCAGTAGAGGTAATGGAATATGAGTATATCATCGATCTGAAAAGGGAGGTAGGAGATGAATCTCTACGACCGATAACAGAGAACCTATGAAATAGATCCCCGTGAGGAAAACCATTGCATTCAATAGGTGATACTCCCTTCACATCCCTCTGACATTCACTGTACTCTGAGAGGAATCGGGCTTCAAAATGCTGAGAAGCGCATATAAACGTAGAAAACTTACTTCACCACCTCCATAGGAGGCAAAGTTTGTAAAACTGAATTGTGGGTGTAGTAAGGGGTGTATTTATAGGCATTTTGAGGTTTGGGACACGTTGTCCATTCTGGTAGGATTGTATATCCCATACGTCACTAGCTCATGGACTCTTGCCAATTACATGAAAGAAAATTTAACTACAGCATTACCTAAGGAACAATGGTAAACATTTTAGTAAGAAGTATAGTGCAAAGACCAAGCTACATATTCACATAAGGGTCAAAAATGTTGGTTATAATATTACTAATGTATAATATGTAGTGATTCAAGTCTCTTAGCATAGGAATTTAAAGATGACGTCTCTGGGGAGTGCGTTTGGAGGAGGTGGAGGGCGTAGAGCTCTATGAACTCTTTCAAGTTCAATGATAGGTAGATCTGTAACCCCCAAAAGGTGTTGAAATAAATTCTGCAGGTATTGTCTTAGATCTGTGTTCTTTATTGGTTCAGGTATACCATGCACTCTGAGGTTAGATCGCCTGCTGCGATTTTTTAAAACTTCAAGTTTTTCCTGCATGGACTCTATTTGTGAGGTTTGTACGTTGGCATGTGTGTTAAAGGCTCCCATCATCTCATTAATAGTAGTTTGCATATCCTTAACCTCCTCTACTCTGGTCCCCAGAACATTAATTTCCTTTCGCATAGATGTGAGTTCAGTGGTTATCAAAGTTTTTAAAGAAGCAAAGTCCTCCGTTGGAAAATTTGCTATATCTTGCTTTAACTGAGTGATATATGAAGTTGTCATATTCAATTCTGAAGTGCTGGGTAAGTCTGTGTTAGCTTCTGTTGAGAGTGGAACTATTTGCGGTTTCAGATGACTGGAAGAAAGTACTGAGACTGAAGCTGTGTTTTGGCTTTTAGTGAATTTTTCACTTTTAGTTAGTTTTTCTTTCTTCCTTAGGTATAGGAAGTTGGTACTGGCTCTGTGTAGCCTACCACTTTTTATAAGAAGAAAAGAAAATGTTCGCAAAGATATAGTGTTTTGTGGAAAAGCGGATTAGAAACCAAACAGTAGGAAGCACCCTTCCGTGTAGGTGTAAGTATACCTTGTCAGTTATACATTCCATAACTTTCTATGTGTAAGGTGGTCACTGAGTTCTGTCATATACTCTTATGGGATGCACCCAGATTAATCATCTTATTCTATGAGAATGCTGAACACTTACTTTAGGGAGAGATTGCATTAGCTGTTATGTCAACTTGTGTCAGGCTGTTCCGCTTTCCAGTTATGATTCCCAAAGGCTCTTAAGGATATCGTGAAGAGCTTAAGGTGCGGTATCTGTCTCACCTCTGCAGCTGCTTTTAACGTGTGCGCCACGTGGCTCCATATAGCATCCAAGATGGCGACGGTCTCCTTGTTGCGGGCGACAAACAGCCTGGGAATAGTAGGACCGAGCCCTACTATGCTATATCTCTATTATGATCTTGGTCTTGGTGGTTTCATGTACCAGCCCAGTACATTTGAAATGAAATTGTGGCTCCGATATTACCTCGAGTCTGTTCCTCAGCACGGAGCAACTTCACCTCGCGGCCATTTGCCTGCACGGCCGAGCTCCACCCCTCTCAGTGCTTTTTAAGCTTTTTACAATATTGCATTTTAGCCAATTAGTGCTCGTTCTTGTGAACTCATAACTCTCCGCGGGAGTGAGCACAATGTTATCTATATGGCACATGTGAACTAGTACTGTCTGGCTGCAGTGCGAGATTGTAAAAAGCTACAAAAAACCTGCACTGAGATATGGGGCGGGTGCAGGGGCTTAGAGACAGGTAATCTTAGAGGTGATAAATTATAATAATATAACAATCAAGTGGACTGTCCCATATCTGAATAATAACAGTTTCATTTTGACTTTCCTGTCCTTTTTAAGAATAAAAATGGTGTTTTTGCCATTATTGACAATTTATAAATAGTTTATCATCTCAATGAAAGCTATACAAAAGGATATAGATTATTATTGTGCCCTATAGCTTCTATAATCATTTATTTGTAATATGACAGATAAAGAGGGTTAAAATGGTATAAAAGTAGAAAGAATATAGTTAGATTGATACAGAGAGAAAATTGTCTTACAGCTACTTACAAGAATTCATCCTGTTGCACTATTTCAAGCAATCAGATACACAGCAATTAACAGCATAAAACAAAAATATGTTTTATTATCATTATTTATTTGTAAAGAGCTGACAATTCCTTACTGCTGGGAACATGAGTAGGAGTGTATAATTATAATAATTCATGGTAAAAGTAATATCTTTTTTATTTTTATAATTTAATTTTTCACTTGACAGCAGGATTAGAATAATCAAAATGAAAAATTTAATTTATAAGTGACAGTAGTTTGTGTCATCCATGTGTGTGTACATTTTCTAATACTAATTGTATTTCATGTTGTTTTTTTTTTGTAATGCCTGTTTTATAAGTTGCAATAGAAAATACAATTTTCAGGGTCTCTTAAAGGGAATTGAAACTGAAAATATTTCTTCATGACTCAGATAGAATTTTAAACGACTTTCCAATATACTTCTATTAACAAATTTGCTTCATTCTGATGGTATATTTTGTTTAGCGAGTAGCAATGCATTACTGAGAGCTAGCTGAACACATCTGGTTAGCCAAAAACAAGAGACAAAAGTGTGTAGCCACCAATCAGCAGATGGCTCACAGTAGTGCATTGCTGCTGCTGAGGATATGTACATATTATTTTATTATTGTTTATTTATAAAGCACCAATATTTTACGCAAGCACTATACAATGATATATTACAATCATAAGGGTACAATACAATAATAAACTTACAATGAGACAATGGGGCCGAATTACCAATGTCTGGCGGACATGATATGCTGAAGCGTATCATGTCCGCCAGATATCACTGAATGCCGACAGCACACGCTGTCTGCATTTAACATTGCACAAGCAGTTCTGGTGAACTGCTTGTGCAATGCCGCCCCATGCAGATTACCGCTAGCAGGGGGTGTCAATCAACCTGCTCGTATAGGATCGGGCGGATTGATTTCTGCAGCCTTAGAGGTAGCGGACCAGTTAAGGAGCAGCGGTCTTAAGACTGCTGCTTCTTAACTGCTGTTTCTGGCAAGCCTGAAGGCTCACGCGGAAACAGGGGCATCAGGGGCCATTCGGCCCTTGATAAATCGGCCCCATTGTGTAAGACAATACACTGTACATTACTACACGTACGTGACAAACATAAGTAAAAGGAGAGAAGCGCACTGCCCTTAAGCACAATCAATTGTAGATGCTCTATAATACAAAGTGAGCTACAGTTAGAAAGGCTCATAAGCTTACATATGCTTTTTAACAAATGATACCACAAGAACAAAGTAAATGAGATAATATAAGTAAATTGGAAAGTTGTTTTCTCTATCTGAATCACAAAAGTTCAATTCTGACCTTGCTGTCCCTTTAATTTGCATTTCTGAAAGTCAGATAAAGAGAGAGATGGGAACATAATAGAAACATGCACATATCAGGCTATAGAAATCAAATGTGTTAAGGTTAAAAAGGGATCTGAAAACCAAACATGTTCTTTTCTGATTCAGACAGAGCATAAAGTTTTAAAAAAAGTTTCCACTTTACTTCTAATATCAAATTTGCTTTGTTCCCATGATATTCTTTGTTGAAGAGATACCTAAATAAGCAACTGGAGTACTACATGGCAGGAAATAGTGCTGGTCTCCAGTGCTCTTGCAATTGGATAACATTCTTGCAAAACTGCTGCAATATAGTGCTCCAGAAATGAGCCGGCTCCTTAGCATGTCTCTGCTTTTCAACAAAAGAGACCAAGGGAACAAAGAAAAAAATAATAGACGTAAATTAGAAAGTTGTTTAAAATCGCATGCGCTATCTGAATCATGAAAGAAAAAAAATATGGTTTCCTATCCCTTTAACCAATGTTTTTGAAGAGCAGATATATCATTATTGTCAAAATGTTAAACAAATAAAATATCAGACATTGTTACTCTACATATTTGAGTGGCATTGTTTGCAAAAATTAACGAGACTGCAGTCAATTCCATATTTTTTATTTACAAATGAGAATTGTGTTTCCTAGATAAAATCTTATGGATCTGCAAGTTAATGTGTATGTGAGAGTGTCATGTCTGCTCTAGTCTCTTACTTCTCTATTCAATCCTTGGTGCTTCCAGCTCTTGCACCTACTACTTAGACTCCTCCCATCAGCACTCACATAAAGACTGCACACAGCCAACACTAAGGGGCCTAGTTATCAAGCCGTCAACCTCAAATACGCTGGAATTCCGCAGCGTATTTGTGGCGAGGCTGATACGCCTTAGTTATCAAAGGCTCGAGACCGGCAAAAGTAGAATTTTGTGACGTAAGCATCGATCCGCCGGACTCAGTCCGACACAGATCGATTCTTACGTCACTCCAGATGTTCCGCACACAAGTGCGGCACATTCTCACTACTTTTGCTAGTTATCAAAAAACTAGCAGGTACGCTCGGCACTTTTACGGCCCAGCGTACCTGGTTTTCAAACCGCCACCCCTGGAGGCGGCGGATCCCATAGGAATCATTGGGAGTCTGACCATAGCGAAAGTACAAGTTCGCTGCTGACAGACATCCCATTCATTCCTATGGGAGCTGTCTACACCTAACACCCTAACATGTAACCCGAGTCTAAACACCATTAATCTGTCCCCCCTACACCGCCGCAACTAAATAAAGTTATTACCCCCTAAACAGCCGCTCCCGGAGCCCACCGCAAGCTACTCTATACATATTAACCCCTAAACCGCCGCTCCCGGAGCCCACCGCAAGCTACTCTATACATATTAACCCCTAAACCGCCGCTCCCGGAGCCCACCGCAACTATAATAAATGTATTAACCCCTAAACCGCCGCTCCCTGAACCCGCCACAACCTATATTAAATGTATTAACCCCTATCCTGCCCCCCCTACACCGTCGCCACCTATAATAAATTTAATAACCCCTAATCTGCCCCCCCTACACCGTCGCCACCTATAATAAATTTATTAACCCCTATCCTGCCCCCCACTACACCGCCGCCACTGTAATAAAATTATTAACCCCTAAACCTAAGTCTAACCCTAACCCTAACGCCCCCCTAACTTAAATATTAATTAACTAAATCTAAATAAATTAACTCTTATTAACTAAATGAATCCTATTTAAAACTAAATACTTACCTTTAAAATATACCCTAATATAGCTACAATATAAATAATAATTATATTGTAGCTATCTTAGGATTTATTTTTATTTTACAGGCACCTTTCAATTTATTTTAACTAGGTACAATAGCTATTAAATAGTTATTAACTATTTAATAGCTTACCTAGCTAAAATAAAGAGAAATTTACCTGTAAAATAAAAACTAACCTAAGTTACAATTACACCTAACACTACACTATACTTTAATAAATTATTCCTATTTAAAACTAAATACTTACCTGTAAAATAAACCCTAAGATAGCTACAATATAATTAATAATTATATTGTAGCTATCTTAGGATTTATCTTTATTTTACAGGTAACTTTGTATTTATTTTAGCTAGTTAGAATAGTTATTAAATAGTTATTAACTATTTAATAACTACCTAGCTAAAAGAAATACAAAATTACCTGTAAAATAAATCCTAACTTAAGTTACAATTAAACCTAATACTACACTATCATTAAATTAATTAAATAAACTACCTACAAATAACTACAATTAAATACAATTACATAAACTAACTAAAGTACAAAAAATAAAAAAAGCTAAGTTACAAAAAATAAAAAAATAAGTTACAAACATGTTAAAAATATTACAACAATTTTAAGCTACTTACACCTAATCTAAGCCCCCTAATAAAATAACAAACCCCCCCAAAATAAAAAAATGCCCTACCCTATTCTAAATTAAATAAACTTCAAAGCTCTTTTACCTTACCAGCCCTTAAAAGGGCCTTTTGTGGGGGCATGCCCCAAAGAAAACAGCTCTGTTGCCTGTAAAAGAAAAATACAACCCCCCCCCCCAACATTAAAACCCACCACCCACATACCCCTAATCTAACCCAAACCCCCCTTACAAAAACCTAACACTAATCCCCTGAAGATCATCCTACCTTGTCTTCACTCAGCCGAGCAGCAATGGAACCGAAGTGGACATCCGGAGCGGAAGAAGTTAATCCTCCAAGCGGCGCTGAAGAAATCTTCCATCCGATGAAGTCATCATCCAGGCGGCGCTGAAGAAAAGTCTTCGATCCGGCCGATGTCATCTTCAAAGAGGCGCTGAAGAGGTCTTCTATCCGGGCAATGTCATCTTCCAAGCCAAATCTTGAATCTTCCTTCCGCCGACGCGGAACCTCCTTCTTCACCGACGGACTACGGCGAATGAAGGCTCCTTTAAGGGACGTCATCCAAGATGGCGTCCCCTCAATTCCGATTGGCTGATAGGATTCTATCAGCCAATCGGAATTAAGGTAGGAAAAATCTGATTGGCTGATGGAATCAGCCAATCAGATTGAGCTCGCATTCTATTGGCTGTTCCGATCAGCCAATAGAATGCAAGCTCAATCTGATTGGCTGATTCCATCAGCCAATCAGAATTTTCCTACCTTAATTCCGATTGGCTGATAGAATCCTATCAGCCAATCGGAATTGAGGGGACGCCATCTTGGATGACGTCCCTTAAAGGAGCCTTCATTCGTCGTAGTCCGTCGGTGAAGAAGGAGGTTCCGCGTCGGCGGAAGGAAGATTCAAGACCCGGCTTGGAAGATGACTTCGCCCGGATAGAAGACCTCTTCAGCGCCTCTTTGAAGATGACATCGGCCGGATCGAAGACTTTTCTTCAGCGCCGCCTGGATGATGACTTCATCGGATGGAAGATTTCTTCAGCGCCGCTTGGAGGATTAACTTCTTCCGCTCCGGATGTCCACTTCGGTTCCATCGCTGCTTGGCTGAGTGAAGACAAGGTAGGATGATCTTCAGGGGATTAGTGTTAGGTTTTTGTAAGGGGGGTTTGGGTTAGATTAGGGGTATGTGGGTGGTGGGTTTTAATGTTGGGGGGGTTGTATTTTTCTTTTACAGGCAAAAGACCTGTTTTCTTTGGGGCATGCCCCCACAAATGGCCCTTTTAAGGGCTGGTAAGGTAAAAGAGCTTTGAAGTTTATTTAATTTAGAATAGGGTAGGGCATTTTTTTATTTTGGGGGGGTTTGTTATTTTATTAGGGGGCTTAGATTAGGTGTAAGTAGCTTAAAATTGTTGTAATATTTTTAACATGTTTGTAACTTATTTTTTTATTTTTTGTAACTTAGCTTTTTTTATTTTTTGTACTTTAGTTAGTTTATGTAATTGTATTTAATTGTAGTTATTTGTAGGTAGTTTATTTAATTAATTTAATGATAGCGTAGTATTAGGTTTAATTGTAACTTAGGTTAGGATTTATTTTACAGGTAATTTTGTATTTCTTATAGCTAGGTAGTTATTAAATAGTTAATAACTATTTAATAACTATTCTAACTAGCTAAAATAAATACAAAGTTACCTGTAAAATAAATATAAATCCTAAGATAGCTACAATATAATTATTATTTATATTGTAGCTATATTAGGGTTTATTTTACAGGTAAGTATTTAGTTTTAAATAGGATTCATTTAGTAAATAATAAAAATATTATTTAGATTTATTTAATTAATATTTAAGTTAGGGGGCGTTAGGGTTAGGGTTAGACTTAGGTTTAGGGGTTCATAATTTTATTACAGTGGCGGCGGCGTAGTGGGGGGCAGGATAGGGGTTAATAAATTTATTATAGGGGGCGACGGTGTAGGGGAGGCAGATTAGGGGTTAATAAATTTATTATAGGTGACGACGGTGTAGGGGGGGCAGGATAGGGGTTAATAGGTTTAATATATGTTGCGGCGGGTTCAGGGAGCGGCGGTTTAGGGGTTAAACTATTTATTTAGTTGCGGAGAGGTGCGGGATCAGCAGGATAGGCGTTAATAACTTTATAATAGAGGGCGACGGTGTAGGGGGGGCAGGATAGGGGTTACTAGGTATACTGTAGGTGGCAGCGGTGTCCGGGAGCGGCGGTTTAGGGGTTAATACATTTATAAGAGTTGCGGCGGGGTCTAGGAGCAGCGGTTTAGGGGTTAATACATTTTTAATAGTTGCGGCAGGGTCTAGGAGTGGCGGTTTAGGGGTTAGTATCTTTATTTAGTTGCGGGGGGCTCCGGGGGCGCCGGTATAGGGATAGAACAGTGTAGTTTAGTGTGAGTGCTTAGTAACAGGCTAGCAATAAAGCTGGGAAAAAGCCGAAGAGCAGCGAGATCGGATGAGTGATAACTGTCACAGTCCGCTGCTCATCGCCCCGCGGCTTTTTGACAGCTTTATTTGATAACTTAGGCGTATTTTTTCAGGTCCGCGGCGGCGATGTGAGGCGAGCTTAGGCGGACGTATTGGGCCGGCGAAGCCAGAAAAGTAGACGGCTTGATAACTACCCCCCTCAATGCTTGGTAATTTTTTGATACCTGGCTACTTCAGCTTTGTAACTTGAACCACCTACCTATCATCTCTCAAGCCTTCGCTATTGGACCGTTCTGAATATCCAACTAAGCTGCGGTGATGTCACTCGCCAACGTACATGCCGTGAGTATCATCGGAACACCGTACTGCGCAACCAGCCTCGCTCTAGTTCGGCACGCTTAACACATCTCGATCGCAGGGATCAAACAAAACCCTCATCTGAATACTCGGTCTATCTTCACTCATATAATTGGTATGTGCTTACAAGACATCGTCCTCACCTCTATCTAGTCTGCAGTTTATTACACTTTGGTATAGCACTCGCTCCATATGAATGCCAAGTATTTCATAGCCGCTTATTAGATGCTCACCTTATGTAACTTGTACTATATCCCTAATCTCATTTTTACATGATTGTTATGTTCTACTTAAAAGGTATTTCACACTTATGTCAGATATGTTTTACTTGTTAAACGAACATTAGTAGCAATTGCTTCTTAGGATCAGCAGAACTAATCTGCGTAGAGCAAACAACTTAATTGTCTCAGACATAGTTCAACTGAACCTTATAATAACAGTGAGGTCAGTCTGCTGATACTGATTATTCATGTTGCCTTCCCACAATATATCAGTGTCTTAGACTCACCTACCAACAAATAAACCTGCAGTTGTGGTCCTTATTGTTCTCTCTCTCCTTTCAGACAGAACTTACCACCACATAGGGTGTATGATTGTCCCATAGATCTACTACCTGGTGTGGACATCCCTTATGGCCATATATTCCCATTATCCGAACCAGAACTAAACCACCTCAAGACCTACTTGAAAGAGAATTTACAGTAAGGTTTTATTCGCCCCTCAACTTGCCCTGCAGGGGCGGGTATATTCTTTGTTAGGAGCAAGGACCAGTCCCTCAGACCTATCATTGATTACAGGGAATTGAATAAACGTACTATAAAAAAATGCTACCCTTTACCCTTAATACCTCAACTGATTGACTAGTTACGTGATGCCACTATCTATACAAAATTAGATCTCAGGGGAGCATACAACTTAGTATGCATTAAGTCAGGGAATGAGTGGCTAACTGCTTTCCGCGCTCGCTATGGCTTATTTGAATATACAGTCATGCCTTTTGGTCTCTGTAATGCCCCTGCCACCTTTCAATATTTCATTAATGACATATTCAAGGACTTATTAGACCTTTTCATGGTCATCTATCTGGATGACATTCTCATTTACTCCTCTACACTTCAGGAACACATTAAACATGTGAGCATTGTTCTAACACATCTTAGAGATTATTCTCTGTACGTAAAATTGGAGAAATGCATTTTCCATACCAAGGAGATTAAATTCCTTGGATATCTTATTTCACCAAACGGTATCCAAATGCAAAATGACAAGGTATCAGTAATCCTGAACTGGCCTGCACCCAAAAGCAAAAGAGACATATAGAGGTTTATGACACAAAGGTTTCACTGTGTGGTCTGCGCTCCTCCCGCAATACAGTGAAGTGAACGGAGCCCGGCACAATGGAGAGTGGGCGGGGGACACACCCCTGTATACATGTATCCAATCAAATAGGCAGCCTCTTCTTGCGTGACAGCCACACACGCCGAAAACAAACAGAATCCAAAAGTAGAGAAGGCGCTCAAATAGAAAGGAATATGTTGCTGAAAGTGCTCAAAAGAGCAAATAAAGTCGAATTCCAGGCAGCTGGGTATGTAAAAAGAAGAACTTTATTCCAAACGTTAAAAAGGACAAAACCAGGATGTCCTATACAGAGCCAGCAGTGACTCTAACAATCAGGCAAGTGAGCTGATCCCCATGCAGACATGTTTCGTGCACCAGGTGCACTTGATCACTGCTTACCTGGGGATCAGCTCAAACGCCTCTTAAAAGGCTGAACTTCTTGCAACATCTTAGGTCTATTGAGGACGAAGATAGTGACACACCAGTATCAAGACATTTCAAAACAAAACACAATTCAGATGTCTCTTCCCTTAAGATACAGGCAATTGACCACATCACAACATGGAAGAGAGGTGGCAATAGGGAAGCATTGCTAAACAAAAAGGAGATTTTTTGGATGTTTAGATTGCAAACTAGCGAACCGGATGGATTAAACGTCAGACGTGATCTGGATGTTTTCACTTGAGTTTAAAATATTACTCTAGGCCTTTTTTCTGTTAATAGTATCTGCCATTGAATGCCAATATATATTAGAAAGTGGTCTGTCTTTTGAAGGAGGTATTAATATATTGTTTGTATATACATTATATGAAAGCTGTGTCACTACAATGTTTCTTTATGCTATATATATGTCCTGTTTAAGAATAGCACTTTAAAAGTGGAAATCTCTAGACATTTTATAGGATTTATTTTGTTTCTTATAGCTATTCTGGAAAATATTAATATGTTATTGTATTAGGACATATTCACTGCTAATATAATTGTTTTACAAAAGGTTTAAAATGTTGTGACAGTTGTTATCTTAACTTGTGGAAATAGGTAACCAATCAGGTATTTCAGCAGTGTGATGTCATGATCAAGTTCAGCCTTTTAAGAGGCGTTTGAGCTGATCCCCAGGTAAGCAGTGATCAAGTGCACCTGGTGCACGAAACATGTCTGCATGGGGATCAGCTCACTTGCCTGATTGTTAGAGTCACTGCTGGCTCTGTATAGGACATCCTGGTTTTGTCCTTTTTAACGTTTGGAATAAAGTTCTTCTTTTTACATACCCAGCTGCCTGGAATTCGACTTTATTTGCTCTTTTGAGCACTTTCAGCAACATATTCCTTTCTATTTGAGCGCCTTCTCTACTTTTGGATTCTATAGAGGTTTATGGGTTTCGCGAATTTCTACAGAAAGTTTATCAGTAATTTCACAGAATTAACCAGACCACTAACAAACCTGACAAAGACTGATACATGATTCACCTGGAATTACGAGATGCAACGGATTTTTGATTTCTTGAAGACAACCTTTACTACTGCACCCATTCTACGTTTCCCAAATCCAAACCTACAGTACACCTAAAGATCCCCTTCATCCCGTGGCTTTTTACTCATGGGTATTGAATACCGCTGAGCTCAATTATCCTATTGGAGACAAAGAGTTACTATCTATTAAAGCCTCCTTGGATCATTGGGGACATCTTTTAGAAGGAACCACCCTTCCAGTGTTAATTTACACAGACCATAAAAACAGAGTACTCGAAATGCAATAGAACACTCAGTTCTCGTCAAGTCCGCTGGAATTTATTCCTGGCAAGATTCAACTATCTCATTACCTACCGACCTGCAAATAAAAATAAAAAGGCTGACGCTCTGTCCCGACAACTAGAGGATCCTCATACACCCCCTATTGAAGCCTCATTGATTCCAAAAGACAGATTTCTAGCCTTATCTACCGAACAAACATTAAATTTCAAAACCGAACAAAACGCCGACAGTAACATCCCCTTACACGATCTTGAATTACATGATGATGGGTTGTACTATTGCCAGTCTCAAGTTTATGTACCAGAAACTCTCAGACCAATGGTGTTACAGACTTTAGATGACTCTAACCTAGCAGGACATCTAGGTATAAAAAAGACTCAAGATCTGGTACAGAGGTTCTTCTGGTGGCCAAACTTCATGACTGATACCTCTGAATATGTTCGAACCTGTAAGACATGTACCATTACAAAGACCGGGAAAACTTCTCCATATGGACACCTTATTCCATTACCGACTCCAGAGCGTCCCTGGACAGATATTGCAATTGACTTCATAGTCGAGTTACCAAAATCAAATAGATTTTATACAATTCTAGTTGTAGTAGATTTATTTAGCAAAATGGTACACTTCATACCTTACCACAAACTTCCAACTTCCGCAGAAACTGTCACACTAATGATAAACCATGTTTTCAAGTTCCATGGACTACCCAATACCATAACTGACAGAGGCACCCAGTTTACAAGCAAATTCTGGAGACAACTCTGCCAATCACTCGGCATTACGAGACGTCTTAGTACATCTTTTCATCCCCTAACTAATGGCAAGACCGAAAGGACCAATCAGTGGATTGAACAATATCTCAGGTGTTTTATCTCCGCTAGACAAGATAACTGGGCTGAACTCCTACCATATGCAGAATTCGCTTTCAACAACTCCACTCACTCTTCAATTAACTCCACTCCATTCTTTGTCAACTACGGATTTCATCCCACCTTCCACTGGGATCTCTCTACAAACAACACTTGCCCCGTTGTTAAAGACCTCATAAATACCATCTCGGATTCTTTTTCTCTAACTACACAGAACATCCTTTCAGCAAAACATCGCTATAAGCATCAGTACGACAAAAAGAGAACTCCCTCTCCATCATATCAGATTGGTGATTATGTTTGGCTCTCTACCCGTAATTTAAGACTACCTTACCCATCAAAGAAATTGACCTCCACCTTTATTGGACCTTTCCCCATTGTCAAGGTAGTGAACCCAAATGCTGTCACCCTAACATTGCCCCCTACTTTGAAAATACATCCCACATTCCATGTCTCCCTACTTAAGCTGTATAAGCAACTTCGGCAACATAGCGTTTCAGACCTTCATCTCCTTGAAGTTTCAGATGCCACTTTGGATTATGAGGTTCAAGACGTACTGGATTCTACACGTGTCCGTGGACAGCTCCAGTACTTGATCCATTGGAAGGGCTACCCAGACTCAGAGGACTCCTGGGAACCCGCTTCCAATCTTTCTGCACCCCGCCTGGTCTGCCGTTTTCACAGTCGCTACCCGGATCGCCCAGGTCTTGATCACCGGAGTTGATCTTTTGGGGGGGGGGGGTTCTGTCATGTCTGCTCTAGTCTCTTACTTCTCTATTCAATCCTTGGTGCTTCCAGCTCTTGCACCTACTACTTAGACTCCTCCCATCAGCACTCACATAAAGACTGCACACAGCCAACACTAAATGCTTGATAATTTTTTGATACCTGGCTACTTCAGCTTTGTAACTTGAACCACCTACCTATCATCTCTCAAGCCTTCGCTACTGAGCCATTCTGAATATCCAACTCAGCTTCGGTGACGTCACTCGCCAACGTGCACACCGTGAATATCATCGGAACACAGTACTGCGCAACCAGCCTCGTTCTAGTTCGGCACGCTTACCACATCTCGATCGCAGGGATCAAACAAAACCTTCATCTGAGTACTCGGTCTATCTTCACTCATATAATTGGTATGTGCTTACAAGACATCGTCCTCACCTCTATCTAGTCTGCAGTTTATTACACTTTGGTATAGCACTCGCTCCATATGAATGCTAAGTATTTCATAGCTGCTTATTAGATGCTCACCTTATGTAACATGTACTATATCCCTAATCTCATTTTTCCATGATTGTTATGTTCTACTTAAAAGGTATTTCACACTTATGTCAGATATATTTTACTTGTTAAACGAACATTAGTAGCAATTGCTTCTTAGGATCAGCAGAACTAATCTGCATAGAGCAAACATCTTAATTGTCTCAGACATAGTTCAACTGAACCTTATAATAACAGTGAGGTCAGTCTGCTGATACTGATTATTCATGTTGCCTTCCCACAATATATCAGTGTCTTAGACTCACCTACCAACAAATAAACCTGCAGTTGTGGTCCTTGTTGTTCTCTCTCTCCTTTCAGACAGAGAGTCTAACAACTCCCTGACAGAGAGAGAGAGAGAGAGAGAGAGAGAGAGAAATAGAGAGAGAGGAAGACAGAGAGGGAGAGAGAGAGGAAGACAGAGAGGGAGAGAGAGAGTAAGACAGAGAGGGAGAGAGAGAGGGAAAGAAAGATCCGCTGTAGTGATCATGTCCGCCACACATCGATAAATGCCAATAACATATGTTGTCGTCATTTATCATTGCACAAGCAGTTCTGGTGAACTGCTTGTGCAATGCTGCCCCTGCAGATTCATATGTGATCAGGATGATTGCTGTACGCTGCCTCAGAGGTGGCGTACAAGTTAAGGAGCAGCGGTTTTAAGACTGCTGCTTCTTAACTCCTGTTACCGGCGAGTCTGCTGCATCGAGCTTGACAAATTGGCCCCTGAGACTCTTCAAGGTCTCTTCCTCCCTGGTTCCCTAACCTACAGCCACACAATGCATACCTTCTATCAAACACACTAAGATACAAGCAGGCCCTTTGTAATTCCCCTAGACACAAATAAAACATGGAAATGACCTGCACTCTTAAACAGGACTAGGTACACATCAAATAACCCTGCAAAACTCACAGCCCGGGTGCTCACTAGCACTGACAGCTCCACAGCTTTCAGGGACTCAGGCAGTTAACCTCAGACAAGCCTGGGTGCAAAGCCCATAGGGAAAATGCCAAAACAAAATTATTAACACAATACATAGAAATGTATCCCCCGAGGTAAAACCAATTCATACGCCTAATAATCAAAATAAACTATATCATTTGTTTTATACCCACAAAACAATTCAATCAACTTGTTTTGAATTGATTTCAAGGCCATTGCAATCAATAAGAACCATGAAGGAAACAGGACTATTCAAGGCATTTAAAATAGGTTTTTAAGAGGATTTTCAGAGACCTTTATGAAAGCAAAAAATTCAGGGCTAAAGTAAAACACATAATTATAACAATATTGATGAATGAAATGCAGTTAAATCCCACGCTCAATAGATAGCGCTCCACTCGTAATCTGACCTAATATTAATGTTATGGTGTGCAATTAATAATGTCACATAATTTTCAGCATGCCAATTCAACTTGGATAAATACCTTAATGAACATTGTTTTACTGTATTTCTGTATTTCTGTAGTTTTATAGTTTATAGGAAAGATTTCATCTTTATTTCTAACTTAAAAAAATAAACGTCTTTGTTAATATGTGAACTGAGCATGTGCAAAAACATTGAAACAGCCATTCAAGCAGCCAATGACACTCACGACAGGTATAAAGGGAGTTTCAGCATCTCCAGAATTGAAAAAGATACCAGAGAAGTGTTTTCTTATTTACTGTAAAGCTTGTGATGAATCATTGCCATGCAAGATGTAGGAGGTGTTATTGTGCCATAAAAGCATTTAAAATGTGTAAAATAAACAGATTATGTTGGTGTTTTCAATTATTTGAAATGGGTTAGAATTTGAAAACCCAGCAAAAACTCATGTGATGCATCTACCAAATGAATTGTGATTGATTAGAATGGATACAAGTTATTACAATATATTGCTAATCTAGAAAATAAAAAAACAGACACCTAGATTATGAGTTTTGCGTTAGGAGGGGTGCGGTGCTAACGAGCAGTTTAAGCTCACCGCTCACCTACAAACAACGCTGGTATTACAGGTTTTTTTAAACCCGGCGTTAGCCGCAAAAAAGTTATCGGAGAGCAAAATTTAGCTCCACATCTCACCTCAATACCAGAGCTGCTTACAGTAGCGGTGAGCTGCTAAAACGTGCTTGTGCACGATTTCCCCATAGGAATCAATGGGGGAGAGCCGGCTGAAAAAAAACCTAACACCTGCAAAAAAGCAGCGTTCAGCTCCTAACGCAGCCCCATTGATTCCTATGGGGAAATAAAATTTATGTCTACACCTAACACCCTAACATGAACCCTGAGTCTAAACACCCCTAATCTTACACTTATTAACCCCTAATCTGCCGCCCCCGACATCGCTGACACCTGCATTATAATATTAACCCCTAATCTGCTGCTCCGGACACCACCGCCACCTACATTATATGTATTAACCCCTAATCTGCCGCCACCAATGTCACAGCAACCAACCTACACTTATTAACCCCTAATCTGCCACCCCCAACGTCGCCACCACTATAATAAATATTTTAACCCCTAAACATAAGTCTAACCCTAACCCTAACAGCCCCCTAACTTAAATATAATTTTAAATAAATCTAAATAAAATAAATATCATTTACTAAACTATTTCTATTTAAAACTAAATACTTACCTATAAAATAAACCCTAAGATAGCTACAATATAACTAATAGTTACATTGTAGCTATCTCATGGTTTATTTTTATTTTACAGGCAACTTTGTATTTATTTTAACTAGGTACAATAGTTATTAAATAGTTATTAACTATTTAATAACTTCCTAACTAAAATAAGTACAAATTTACATGTAAAATAAACCCTAACCTAAGTTACAATTACAGCTAACACTACACTATCATTAAATTATTTAGCTAACTACAATTAAATACAATTAAATTAAATAAATAAAGTACGGGAAAAAAACCCACTAAATTACAAAAAAAATTAAATAATTACATTTTTTTAAAACTAATTACACCTTATCTAATCCCCCTAATAAAATAAAAAAGCCCCCCAAAATAATAAAAAGCCCTACCCTATACTAAATTACAAATAGCCCTTAAAAGGGCCTTTTGTGGGGCATTGTAAAAAAATACAATACCCCCCCAACATTAAAACCCACCACCCACACACCCAACCCGACTCTAAAACCCACCCAATCCCCCCTTAATAAAACCTAACACTAACCACTTGAAGATCATCCTACCTTGAGACGTCTTCACCCAACTGGGCAGAAGTGGTCCTCCAGAGGTGCTGAAGTCTTCATCCAGGCGGCATCTTCTATCTTCATCCATCCGGAGTGGAGCGGGTCCATCTTCAAGCCAGCCGACGCGCAGCATCCTCTTCCAACGACATCCAAATGAAGAATGAAGGTTCCTTTAAATGGCGTCCCTTGAATTCCGATTGGCTGATAGGATTCTATCAGCCAAACCCTGAGATAGCTACAATGTAATTATTAGTTATATTGTAGCTATCTTAGGGTTTATTTTATAGGTAAGTATTTAGTTTTAAATAGGAATAATTTGTTTAATAATAGTAATTGTATTTAGATTTATTTTAAATCATATTTAAATTGGGGGGTTAGACTTAGGGTTAGACTTAAGTTTAAGGGTTAATAAGTTTAATATAGTGGCGGCGACGTTGTGGGCGGCCGATTAGGGGTTAATAAATGTAGTAAGGCGTCTGCGATGTTAGGGATGGCAGATTAGGGGTTAATAAAATTTAACTAGTGTTTGCAAGGCGGGAGTGCAGCGGTTTAGGGGTTAATATATTTATTACAGTGGCGGCGATGTCCGGTCGGCAGATTAGGGGTTTAAAATGAATTTAAGTGTTTGCGATGTGGGGGGGCTCGGTTTAGGGGTTAATAGGTAGTTTATGGGTGTTTGTGTACTTTTTAACACTTTAGTTAAGAGTTTTATGTTAGCACATAAAACTCTTAACTACTGACTTTTAAATGTGGTAGGAGTCTTGACAGGAGAGGGTCTACCACTCACTTCTTCCAAGACTCGTAATACCGGCGTTAGGAAAATCTCATTGAAAATATAGGATACGCAATTGACGTAAGGGGATTTGCGGTATGCTCGAGTCGCGGAAAAAAGTGAGCAGTACACCTGTAGCTGCCAGACTCGAAATACCAGCGGGCGTTAAAAAGCAGCGTTGGGACCTCTCAACCCTGCTTTTTAAGGCTAACGCAAGACTCATAATCTAGCCAAGAGTTTTTTTTTTCCAAACCTAAACAAATATAGATTGACAGTAATGGTAGATAATAAATAGTATGCTAGGTAAAATTGTAATAAATCATAAACTGTCATGCCATAATATGTTAATAAAGAACTTGTGCATGCATAAAATAACTTTATTACTCACAGATATATGCATAACACATGAAAGCTAAGATCTGTTGTATCCTCTTTATTTAGATCTTTCATGTTCAAACTGCTGAACTATAGCAGTAAGTTCAAACTGCATATCTTTACAATAATTCATACAATGACAATTTGCATATAGATCAGGAGCCACAAGCAAATAAATCACAAAAGCTATTAAGTTTCCTGATGGTTAACAAAAAAAAACATTTGAGAAGTTACAGAACCATTTCAAAGCTCATTGCATAAATTATCATGCTTTTTAATACACTTACACCAGTCATGTCCTTTCGTGCTATTCAGTGTAACTTAATAATAACAGGAAAAGGTTATAGACTATTCCTTTTCTGTTCAAAGATACTTTTTTCCATCTAGGTTTTAGATTGCAAAGCGTTTTAGTAGATACCAACATTATGAGATTTAAAAATGTAAGAAAATAAAGGCATTAATTACAAGTGGCGCACTAATGCTGCTGCTGGCAATTATATCAGTATCGCTAGACCACTCTAAAATTAGCGTGCAAATTGATAATACAAATCCATGGTAACCAGATTTACCAGAGAAGGTTTATTACAGCCAACATAGCACTAGCGCACCCTAAACTTTCAATGGATATCTCGAACACACTAAATATCAGTCATATACAAGTTTAAAGTTTTGGGTTGCACTCAAGTGAAAGCTCAAATAGCACTTGATCTGAAGTAAAGTGTAAGGGTTAAAATAAAGTATTACATTCATAGTTAAACATGTTTAAAAACAGCTAGGGGCTAGATTACAAATGGCACGCTAACTACGGCACGCAAGAGATATCGGTTTTGCATGCATCATAAATAACATGCCTTTTACAAGTTGAAAGTAAACACAATCGCAAGAGCACAATCACATTTTACATTTGTTGAGTTAATGAGACTGAAACCCTAGAGTACAAGTTAGTGCGTTAAAAAAATTGCATAAAACACAACATAAATACATAACCAATTACAGTTACAATCATATAAACACTATTTGATAATTATTATTAATAAAAACATTAAAAAAAGTTCTTAGGGTTAAAAGGTATATGATATATGACAAGGTGTTTGATGTAAAAGATTATATTGTTTTTATACATACATATACATGTCTATATATGTGTGTGTGTCTGTGTGTGTGTATATATATATATATATATATATATATATATATATATATATATATAGATAGTCCATGCATAGAATATGAGCACCACAACACAACGATTTTCTTGAAGGTGAATTATTTCTTTATTCGGATATCAAAACCTTAAAAAAGTGACGTTTTGGACCTACATGGTCCTTAATCATGAATAGTTAAAACAATGAAATACACATTTAAAAAGGGTATCCGGGCCAATCAGGTTTCAATTTCTTTCTTTCTTTTTGTTAGTGACCTCTAGTGGCACCAAGACACATTTCACATAACTTCTATACACTAATCTATAAAAACAAATACAAATCATAATCCCTATTCAGACCATAAGGGTGTAATGTATTTAAACGCTTAATCCACCAAACCTCTTTTTGTCTCAGTTTCAATTCCCTGTTACATTGGCGAGACCACCCAGGCCGCCAGGGATAGGTTCAGTCAACACAAAACATCAATCAAATCAAAAAACATGTCCTTACCAGTATCTGCACACTTTACTCAGATGGGAAATACAGTTACTCAGCTCCGATTTCAAGTTATAGATCACATCCCCATACATAGGAGAGGGGGTAACAGGGAATTGAAACTGAGACAAAATGAGGTTTGGTGGATTAAGCAATTAAATACATTATACCCTTATGGTCTGAATAGGGATTATGATTTGTA
This sequence comes from Bombina bombina, assembly GCF_027579735.1. NCBI lineage: Eukaryota > Metazoa > Chordata > Amphibia > Anura > Bombinatoridae > Bombina > Bombina bombina. The sequence continues at coordinate 580,130,882 of NC_069502.1, forward strand.
TTTGTTTTTATAGATTAGTGTATAGAAGTTATGTGAAATGTATCTTGATGCCACTAGAGGTCGCTAACAAAAAGGGAAAGAAAAAAAAATTCAGACACCTGGACAGGTATGAGTTAATCTAATTAGCATTAGACGTTGGAACCTGATTGGCCCGGATACCCTTTTTAAATGTGTGTTTCATTGTTTTTAACTATGCATGATTAAGGACCATGTAGGTCCGAAACGTCGCTTTTTTAAGGTTTTGATATCCGAATAAAGAAATAATTCACCTTTAAGAAAATCGTTGTGCTGTGGTGCTGTCATATTCTATGCATGGACATATTGGAGTTTTGCTGATACTCCACAGTGACAAGCACACAGTTTGTTTCAATACCTATGGGTACAGTGCTGGACTCTATCTGTTTACTTTTTGTTCATGGAATCAGCGGAGTTACGAGCACCCTCAGTGAGTGACACCAATATGGAGGATATCCAACCTTCTACTTTTTCCTATTCAGACATTGATGCAGCACACATCACTTCTTTAGCCGTAGGATCAAGAAACTTTTTAAGAAATACTGCCGGAGTGGACATAAGAAAAGAATATTAAAGAACAAAGAGAAAGTTAGTATCTCTGGAGTTACATTCTGTTAAACTTGCATAATATTATCGGATCAAAAGAATTCCTAGAGGCTTAAGGGTGAAATTAAGACCAACCATACTGGCTAACCACGAATTATATAAAAGCCGTTTTGAGAGCATACTTAATAAATGCTCCTTCGATTTGATTGTACTCACTGTGGAATGTCTGCAGTTAGAAATTGATAAGCAGAAAGGATTAGTACTGGAAGTAGAGCGGGGGATGGAAACAAAATATACTCTGGAAATGCTGAAAACCACTAAAGATGAAGTTGATACATTGCTAGCACAGTTCCGTTTAGAGCTTGAAGAGAGAAAAAGATCAAAGATCGTGAGAGACTAGTTGGATTACACCAATCATCGGGTGTATAACTGGTCACATGACTACACATCAAGATTGCGTGAGTTACATGACGGGCCGCGTTGGAGGAGACCGCAGAGAGCAACGTCTGACCAGGACAGAATGGCTGAAGGCTCATCATCCGGAGAGAGTTTTTTAGACTCCGGTTCGGAAGGAGACACCGGAGGGGAGGGCAGAAACACCGCTGACCCCAAAGAACAGCGGATGAATACGCTGAGCTCCTGGAACCAATATCGGCAGATGCCAAGACAACAATGAGGAGGGAGATATCAGCGGGGTATGAGGAAGTAAAGGTACTGCGTAATTCTAATCCCCCTATACCTGATGAGGAAAATTTGGTCATTAATATCTCTGAATACAGGTTGTCTGGAACAGAACATAGTCTCTTGATGAAAGAACTTTCTTTTTGTCCTGCAAAAGACTGTGATGAGTTTGAATCGATAAAGACCTGTATAAGTTCTTTAGAATGTTAAGATTGAAAGCAATGTATGGTGGTAGTAATATTGTTAACATGGGTGAGCAAAATGTAATAAATGAAGGGGCACTGCAAACTAAATCTTTTGATTTGAAAGCCTTGAATTTATATAAAAAAAATCTTCATTTATACCCCCAACCAGTAATTCAGGTGTAGAAACCTTTGTAAAATTTGTTCAACAGGATGTTACCACTTTAATGAAAAAAAAACACAATTTATGCTTACCTGATAAATTTATTTCTCTTGTGGTGTATCCAGTCCACGGATCATCCATTACTTGTGGGATATTCTCATTCCCAACAGGAAGTTGCAAGAGGACACCCACAGCAGAGCTGTAATATAGCTCCTCCCCTAACAGTCATAGCCAGTCATTCAACCGAAAACAAGCCGAGAAAGGAGGAACCATAGGGTGCAGTGGTTACTGTAGTTTAAATTTAAAAATTACCTGCCTTAAAATGACAGGGCGGGCCGTGGACTGGATACACCACAAGAGAAATAAATTTATCAGGTAAGCATAAATTGTGTTTTCTCTTGTAAGGTGTATCCAGTCCACGGATCATCCATTACTTGTGGGATACCAATACCAAAGCTAAAGTACACGGATGAAGGGAGGGACAAGGCAGGAACTTAAATGGAAGGAACCACTGCCCGTAAAACCTTTCTCCCAAATATAGCCTCCGAAGAAGCAAAAGTATCAAATTTGTAAAATTTTGAAAAAATATGAAGCGAAGACCAAATTGTCGCCTTGCAAATCTGATCAAAAGAAGCCTCATTTTTAAAGGCCCAAGTGGAAGCCACAGCTCTAGTGGAATGAGCTGTAATCCTTTCAGGAGGTTGCTGTCCAGCAGTCTCATAGGCTAAGCGGATTAAGCTTCTTAGTCAAAAAGAAAAAGAGGTTGCCGAAGCCTTTTGACCTCTCCTCTGTCCAGAGTAGACAACAAACAAAGCAGATGTTTGACGAAAATCTTTAGTAGCTTGTAAGTAAAACTTTAAAGCACGGACCACGTCCAAATTGTGTAACACAAGGATGGAACAACAATCTCTTGATTGATATTCTTGTTAGATACCGCCTTAGGTAAGAACCCAGGTTTGGTACGCAAGACTACCTTGTCTGTATGAAAAATCAGATAAGGAGAATCACATTGTAAGGCAGATAGCTCAGAGACTCTACGAGCCGAGGAAATAGCTACCAAAAAAAGAACTTTCCAAGATAAAAGCTTGATATCTATGGAATGAAGAGGTTCAAACGGAACTCCTTGAAGAACCTTAAGAACCAAGTTTAAGCTCCATGGTGGAGCAACAGGTTTAAACACAGGCTTGATTCTAACTAAAGCCTGACAAAATGCCTGAACGTCTGGAACATCTGCCAGACGCTTAACTAGCTGACAATCCTTTTTCCAAACCTTCTTGGAGAAAAGATAATATCCTAGCAATCCTGACCTTACTCCATGAGTAACCCTTGGATTCACACCAATAAAGATATCTACGCCATACCTTATGGTAAATTTTCCTGGTGACAGGCTTTTGTGCCTGTCTTAAGGTATCAATAACTGACTTGGAGAAGCCACGCTTTGATAAAATCAAGCGTTCAATCTCCAGGCAGTCAGCCTCAGAGAAATTAGATTTGGATGGTTGAAAGGACCCTGAAGTAGAAGGTCCTGTTTCAGAGGCAGAGACCATGGTGGAAAGGATGACATGTCCACTAGATCTGCATACCAGGTCCTGCGTGGCCACGCAGGTGCTATCAGAATCACCAATGCTCTCTCCTGCTTGATCTTGGCAATCAGTCGAGGGAGCAGAGGAAATGGTGGAAACACATAAGCCAGGTTGAAAGACCAGGGCGCTGCTAGAGCATCTATCAGTGTCGCCTTGGGATCCCTGGACCTGGATCCGTAAGACGGAAGCTTAGCGTTCTGGCGAGACGCCATGAGATCCAGTTCTGGTTTGCCCCAACGATGAATCAGTTGTGCAAATGCCTCTGGGTGGAGTTCCCACTCTTCCGGATGAAAAGTCTGACGACTTAGAAAATCCACCTCCCAGTGCTCTACACCTGGGATATGGATAGCTGATAGGTGGCAAGAGTGAATCTCTGCCCAGCGAATTATTTTTGAAACTTCTAACATCTCTAGGGAACTTCTCGTTCCCCCTTGATGGTTGATGTAAGCTACAGTCGTGATGTTGTCCGACTGAAATCTGATGTACCTCAGAGTTGCTAACTGAGGCCAAGCCTGAAGAGCCTTGAATATCGCTCTTAGTTCCAGAATATTTAATGGAAGGAGAGACTCCTCCTGAGTCCACGATCCCTGAGCCTTCAGGGAGTTCCAGACTGCACCCCAACCTAGAAGGCTGGCATCTGTCGTAACAATTGTCCAATCTGGCCTGCGAAAGGTCATACCTTTGGACAGATGGACCCGAGATAGCCACCAGAGAAGAGAATCCCTGGTCTCTTGGTCCAGATTCAGTTGAGGGGACAAATCAGTGTAATCCCCGCTCCACTGACTGAGCATGCATAGTTGCAGCGGTCTGAGATGTAAGCTTGCAAACGGCACTATGTCCATTGCTGCTACCATTAAGCCGATTACTTCCATACACTGAACCACCGAAGGGCGCGGAATGGAATGAAGAACCCGGCAGGAATTTAGAAGCTTTGATAACCTGGACTCCGTCAGGTGAATTTTCATTTCTACAGAATCTATCAGAGTCCCTAGAAAGGAAACTCTTGTGAGTGGGGATAGAGAACTCTTTTCCTCGTTCACTTTCCACCCATGCGACCACAGAAATGCCAGTACTACGTCCGTATGAGACTTGGCAATTTGGAAGTTTGACGCCTGTATCAGGATGTCGTCTAAATAAGGGGCTACTGCTATGCCCTGCGGCCTTAGGACCGCCATAAGTGACCCTAGAACCTTTGTAAAGATTCTTGGGGCTGTAGCTAATCCCAAGGGAAGAGCTACAACTGGTAATGCCTGTCTTAAAAGGCAAACCTGAGAAACCGATGATGATCTTTGTGTATCGGAATGTGAAGATAAGCATCCTTTAGATCCACTGTAGTCATATATTGACCCTACTGGATCAGTGGTAGGATGGTACGAATAGTTTCCATCTTGAACGACGGAACTTTGAGGAATTTGTTTAAGATCTTTAGATCCTAAATTGGTCTGAAGGTTCCCTCTTTTTTGGGAACCACAAACAGATTTGAGTAAAAACCCTGTCCCTGTTCCTCCTTTGGAACTGGATGGATCACTCCCATAACTAGGAGGACTCGTACACAGTGTAAGAATGCCTCTCTCTTTATCTGGTGTGCAGATAATTGTGAAAGGTGAAATCTCCCTTTTGGGGGGGAAGCTTTGAAGTCCAGAAGATATCCCTGGGATATAATTTCCAACGCCCAGGGATCCTGAACATCTCTTGCCCATGCCTGGGCAAAAAGTGAAAGTCTGCCCCCTACTAGATCCGTTCCCGGATAGGGGGCCTTTCCTTCATGCTGTCTTAGAGGCAGCAGCAGGCTTTTTTACCTGCTTACCTTTTTTCCATGTCAGGTTTGGTCTCCAGACAGTCTTGGATTGAGCAAAAGTTCCCTCTTGTTTATTGTTAGAGGAAGTTGATGCCGCACCTGCCTTGAAGTTTTGAAAGGCACGAAAATTAGACTGTTTGGCCCTAGATTTGGACCTGTCCTGAGGAAGGGCATGACCTTTTCCTCCAGTGATATCAGCAATAATCTCCTTCAACCAGGCCCAAATAGGGTCTGCCCCTTGAAGGGAATGTTAAGTAGCTTAGATTTTGAAGTCACGTCAGCTGACCATGATCTAAGCCATAGCGCTCTGCGCGCCTGTATAGCAAAACCAGAATTCTTAGCCGTTAGTTTAGTCAAATGAACAATGGCATCAGAATAAAAGAATTGGCTAGCTTAAGTGCTCTAAGTTTGCCAAGTATGTCATCCAATGGAGTCGCTACCTGTAAAGCCTCTTCCAGAGACTCAAACCAGTACGCCGCAGCAGCAGTGACAGGGGCAATGCATGCAAGGGGCTGTAGGATAAAACCTTGTTGAATAAATATTTTCTTAAGGTAACCTCTAATTTTTTATCCATTGGATCTAAAAAAAAAAAAGCACAACTGTCCTCGACAGGGATAGTAGTACGCTTTACTAGAGTAGAAACTGCTCCCTCCACCTTAGGGACTGTCTGCCATAAGTCCCATGTGGTGGCGTCTATTGGAAACATTTTTCTAAAAATAGGAGGGGAAGAGAACGGCACACCTGGTCTATCCCATTCCTTATTAATAATTTCTGTAAACCTTTTAGGTATTTGGAAAAACATCAGTACACACCGGCACTGCAAAGTATTTATCCAGTCTACACAATTTCTCTGGCACTGCAATGGTATCAGTCATTCAGAGCAGCTAAAACCTCCCTAAGCAACACGCGGAGGTGTTCAAGCTTAAATTTAAATGTAGAAATATTAGAATCAGGTATCTTTCCTGAGTCATTAACATCACCCACTGACTGAAGCTCTCTTTCCTCAGCTTCTGCATATTGTGAGGCAGTATCAGACATGGTTCTTAAAGCCTCAGTATGCTCTGCATTTTGTCTCACCCCAGAGCTATCTCGCTTACCTCTAAGTTCAGGTAGTCTGGCTAATACCGCTGACAGTGTATTATCCATGACTGCCGCCATGTCTTGTAAAGTAAACGCTATGGGCGCCCTAGATGTACTTGACGCCATTTGAGCGTGAGTCCCTTAAGCGGGAGTCAAAGGGTCTGACACGTGGGGAAAGTTAGTCGGCATAACTTCCCCCTCGTCAGATTCCTCTGGTGATACATTTTTTAAAGACAGAAAATGATCTTTATTGCATAAAATGAAATCAGTACATTTGGTACACATTCTAAGAGGGGGTTCCACCATGGCTTTTAAACATAATAAACAAGGAGTTTCTTCTATGTATAATAGGCTAACAGAGCATTGCACCCACTTGCAAATGGATGATTAACCCCTTAGTTCAAAAAACGGATCAAAAAAACGAAATAGACGTTTTTTAACAGTCACAACCAACTGCCACAGCAAGCTGTGGCCCTACCTTCCTCAATAAACGACTTTGGAAAGCCTTTGGGCCCTTTAGAGATGTCCTATAGCATTCAGAGGGCCTTTGAGGGAAGCTGGATGTCACAGTTTGTAATTTTAACTGCACCAACTGTAACTTTTATACTACAACAGTGGAAATTGTTTCTAGTCAAAATTTAAGCCAGCCATGTGGAAAAAACTAGGCCCCAATAAAGTTTTATCACCAAAGCATATATAAAAACGATTAACCATGCCAGCGTTTTATATTGTAAATATCATAAGGGTATTACCCCTGGGAGTAAGCATGATACCAGTCGTTATTAAATCACTGTATTCAGGCTTAACTTACATTAATCCGGTATCAGCAGCATTTTCTAGTGTTTTCCATCTCTAGAAAAAATTATAACTGCACATACCTGATAGCAGAATAAACTGCACGCCATTCTCTCGCTGAAGTTACCTCATCTGTGTAATCCCCTCAGACATATGTGAGAATAGCAATGGATCTTAGTTACAACCTGCTAAGATCATAGAAACCTCAGGCAGATTCTTCTTCTATTTACTGCCTGAGATAAAATAGCACAACTCCAGTACTATTTAAAAATAACAAACTTTTGATTGAAGAAAATAAACTAGCTATATTTAACCACTCTCTCCTACAACGTCCTTTCTAGTTGAGAGTTGCAAGAGAATGACTGGCTATGAATGTTAGGGGAGGAGCTATATTACAGCTCTGCTGTGGGTGTCCTCTTGCAACTTCCTGTTGGGAATGAGAATATCCCACAAGTAATGGATGATCCGTGGACTGGATACACCTTACAAGAGAAATAATCTTAATCCACACACAAAACATCATAATTTAACCAGAGAGGAACATGAGGCTATATTATCTTTGAAAAATAATAAAGATATCACTATAAAAAATGCTGATAAAGTTGGAGCAATAGTGGTATTAGACACCAAATATTACATTCAGGAAATTCTACAGCAACTCTTGGATGGGGGGGTATACGAAATGTTAGATCATAATTCCCTTTTAGAGATACAAAAAGAGCTGAAAGTAATTTTAGATAGAGCACTGGAATATAACACCATTTCAAAGCAAGTTTATGATTTTCTGTTTAAAAAACATCCAATAACACCTGTTTTTTACACACTGCCAAAGGTCCATAAATATGTGTCCTTTCCACCAGGGCGACCTATTGTGGCCTGTACAGAATCTGTTTTTTCCACTGTATCAATTTTCTTAGACAAAATCCTCTTCCCCATGGTTAAACAGCAGAAATCTTTCATTAAAGATACAAATTAATTTTTGGTAAAATTAGCAGAGGATGAAATAGAAGAAACATGGCTGATTTTTTCTTTAGATGTGGTAAATTTATATGCCTCTATTCCTCATGAGGCTGGTCTGACAACTGTAAAAAAGTTTTTTGAATAATGCCAAAGTATATAACCCATTACAGGTGGACTTTATTGATGATATGCTAAGATTTGTATGCAAAAAAGAGGTACAGCTATGGGCTCCAATGTAGCCCCCTCATATGCCAATTTATTTATGAGTGGCTTTGAGAACAAATTTGTTTATAACAATCAGTCATTCATTAGCTGTTGTAAGCTTTGGCTAAGATACATTGATGATATTTTTGGCATATGGGGGAGCTCATTGGAGTCCTTATTACAGTTTGTGGAGGATATGAATGCCTCTATGATAGGTATCAGGTTTACACTGACATATTCCCCACAGGAGGTTAATTTTCTAGACACTACTGTATATAAACAAGGCACTAGATTGAACACTGATCTCTATACTAAGCCTACAGATAGGAATACTTTATTAAGATATGAAAGTTTTCACCCAGAAACTGTGTTCAATTCTATACCTAGGAGTCAGCTGCTATGCACCAAGAGGATAGTCAGGGACCAAGACAAACTACCAGACAGATTAAGATCTATGGGCAATAAGTTTGTACAAAGAGGTTATCCCAAAGAGATCATCACAAATAGCATTAAGGATCTGGATAGAAATAAAGCCAAAAATAAGAATGATCCTAATAGATTAGTGTTTGCTATGGAATACAGTGACAGAAGTAAGGACATTTTTAAAGTAGTGAGAAAACACTGGGACTTATTGTCAAAATACAATACAGAAGTGGAATCCTTTAAATTATCTCCTATGCCATCATATAGACGGGTAAGAAATCTTAGGGATAATTTGGTCAAAGCAGATGTGGGCACTATTAAATCATCTAATACTAATTATTTAACCACACCTAATAAGAGCTGTTACCCATGTCTACATTGTGCTCAATGCAACTCAATCATAAAAGGAAAATTCCTAGCACAAAATGATAAAAGGACACAATACACTATTAATGGTCTATATACGTCAAACCAATCATGTAATTTACCTTCTTAAGTGCCCATGTGGATTATGTTACATTGGCGAGACCACCCAGGCCACCAGGGATAGGTTCAGTCAACACAAAACATCAATCAAATCAAAGGACATGTCCTTACCAGTATCTGCACACTTTACTCAGATGGGACATACAGTTAGTCAGCTCCGATGTCAAGTTATAGATCACATCCCCATACATAGGAGAGGGGGTAACAGGGAATTGAAACTGAGACAAAAAGAGGTTTGGTGGATTAAGCGTTTAAATACATTACACCCTTATGGTCTGAATAGGGATTATGATTTGTATTTGTTTTAATAGATTAGTGTATAGAAGTTATGTGAAATGTATCTTGGTGCCACTAGAGGTCACTAACGAAAAAGGGAAAAAAAAATTCAGACACCTGGACAGGTATGAGTTAATCTAATTAGCATTAGAAGTTGAAACCTGATTGGCCCGGATACCCTTTATAAATGTGTGTTTCATTGTTTTTAACTATGCATGATTAAGGACCATGTAGGTCCGAAACGTCGCTTTTTTTAAGGTTTTGATATCCGAATAAAGAAATAATTCACCTTTAAGAAAATCGTTGTGCTGTGGTGCTGTCATATTCTATGCATGGACTGTACATATTGGAGTTTTGCTGATACTCCACAGTAACGAGCACACAGTTTGTAATAATACTTATGGGTACAGTGCTGGACTCTATCTGTTTACATATATATATATGTGTGTGTGTGTGTGTGTGTGTGTGTGTGTACAGATTTAAGTATTTAGGTGTTTTACTGTACATATTTAACATTTCAATGTTCTTCACTTACAGGATAATGTAATATTTATTATAAATACATATTTAGATAAATACATATTTATTTATATATATATATATATATATATATATATATATATACATACAAATATATATACCTGTATATCTATCCCTACAGATACATAGGTATAGATATCTATTTTACAATAATATTATTATATATATATATATATATATATATATATATATATATATATATATATATATATATGTTTCTATGTGAAGAACATAGGATTGTAAAATAAGTGTAACGCAAATCTGGTTTCTCAATTTAGGTGTCAGGCTAGCGCACATGTAGAATTACTAATATTACATCATGTTCTTGATATATTAAATTTAAAATATATTAAAAAAGTAAATTTATGCTTACCTGATAAATTAATTTCTTTTACGATATGACGAGTCCACGGATTTCATCCTTACTTGTGGGATATTAACCTCCTGCTAACAGGAAGTGACAAAGAGCACCACAGCAGAGCTGTATATATAGCCCCTCCCTTCCCCTCCACCCTCAGTCATTCGACCAAAGGTTTAGGAAGAGAAAAGGAAAGGCTAAAAGATGCAGAGGTGACTAAAGTTTATAAGAAAATAAATAAACCTGTCTTAAAAAGAACAGGGTGGGCCGTGGACTCGTCATATCGTAAAAGAAATTAATTTATCAGGTAAGCATATATTAACTTTTCTTTTACAAAGATATGACGAGTCCACGGATTTCATCCTTACTTGTGGGATACCAATACCAAAGCAAAAGGACACGGATGAAAGGGAGGGACAAGACAGGAACCTAAACAGAAGGCACCATTGCTTGAAGAACCTTTCTCTCAAAAATAGCCTCAGAAGAAGCAAAAGTATTACATTTGGAAAATTTGGAAAAAGTATGAAGAGACGACCAAGTCGCAGCCTTACAAATCTGTTCAACAGAAGCATCGTTTTTAAAAGCCCATGTGGAAGCCACAGCCCTAGTAGAATAAGCCGTAATTCTTTCAGGAGGCTGCTGTCCAGCAGTCTCATATGCCAGGCGGATGATACTTCTCAGCCAAAAAGTAAGAGAGGTAGCCGTAGCTTTCTGACCCCTACACTTTCCAGAATAACTAATGAAGATGATTGACGGAAATCCTTGGTTGCCTGTAAGTAAAACTTCAAGGCACGGACCACGTCCAGGTTATGTAACAGACGCTCCTTCTTGGAAGAAGGATTAGGACATAATGAAGGAACAACAATGTCTTGATAAATGTTCTTATTTGAAACAACCTTAGGAAGAAATCCAGGTTTGGTAGGTAAAACCACCTTATCAGAATGAAATATAAGATAAGGCGAATCACATTGTAACGCTGAAAGCTCAGAAACTCTTTGAGCAGAAGAAATAGCAACTAAAAATAGAACTTTCCAAGATAATAATTTAATATCTATGGAATGCATGGGTTCAAACGGAACCCCTTGAAGAACTCTAAGAACTAAATTCAAACTCCAGGGAGGAGTAATAGGTCTAAACACAGGCTTAATTCTAGTTAAAGCCTGACAAAAAGATTGAACATCCGGCATATTTGCCAAACGTTTGTGAAGCAAAATTGACAAAGCAGAAATCTGTGCCATTAACCCCTTAATGACCACAGCACTTTTCCATTTTCTGTCCGTTTGGGACAAAGGCTATTTTTACATTTTTGCGGTGTTTGTGTTTAGCTGTAATTTTCTTCTTACTCATTTACTGTACCCACACATATTATATACCGTTTTTCTCGCCTTTAAATGGACTTTCTAAAGATGCCATTATTTTCATCATATCTTATAATTTACTATAAAAAAAAATTATAAAATATGAGGAAAAATGGAAAAAAACACACTTTTCTAACTTTGACCCCCAAAATCTGTTACATATCTACAACCCCCAAAAAACACCCATGCTAATAGTTTCTAAATTTTGTCCTGAGTTTAGAAATACCCAATGTTTACATGTTCTTTGCTTTTTTTGCAAGTTATAGGGCAATAAATACAAGTAGCACTTGCTATTTCCAAACCATTTTTTTCCAAAATTAGCGCTAGTTACATTAGAACACTAATATCTTTCAGGAAACCCTGAATATCCCTTGACATGTATATATTTTTTTTTAGTAGACATCCCAAAGTATTGATCTAGGCCAATTTTGGTATATTTCATACCACCATTTCACCGCCAAATGCGATCAAATACAAAAAATCGTTCACTTTTTCACAAATATTTTCACAAACTTTCGGTTTCTCACTGAAATTATTTACAAACAACTTATGCAATTATGGCATAAATGGTTGTAAATTCTTCTCTGGGGTCCCCTTTGTTCAGAAATAGCAGACATATATGGCTTTGGCGTTGCTTTTTGGTAATTAGAAGGCCGCTAAATGCCACTGCGCACCACAAGTGTATTATGCCCATCAGTTAAGGGGTTAATTAGGGAGTTTTTAGGGAGCTTGTAGGGTTAATTTTAGCTTTAGTGTAGTGTAGTAGACAACCCCAAGTATTGATCTAGGCACATTTTGGTATATTTCATGCCACCATTTCACCGCCAAATGCGATCAAATTAAAAAAAACGTTAAATTTTTCACAATTTTAGGTTTCTCACTGAAATCATTTACAAACAGCTTGTGCAATTATGGCACAAATGGTTGTAAATGCTTGTCTGGGATCCCCTTTGTTCAGAAATAGCAGACATATATGACTTTGGCGTTGCTTTCTGGTAATTAGAAGGCTGCTAAATCCTGCTGCGCCTCACACGTATATTATGGCTAGCAGTGAAGGGGTTAATTAGGGAGTTTGTAGGGAGTTTGCAGGGTTAATTTTAGCTTTAGTGTAGAGATCAGCCTCCCACCTGACACATCCCACCCCCTGATCCCTCCCAAACAGCTCCCTTCCCTCCCCCACCCCACAATTGTCCCCGCCATCTTAAGTACTGGCAGAAAGTCTGCCAGTACTAAAATAAAAGGGTTTTTTAATTTTATTTTTTTTTAGCATATTTACATATGCTACAGTGTAGGATCCCCCCCTTAGCCCCCAACCTCCCTGATCCCCCCCAAAACCGCTCTCTAACCCTCCCCTCTGCCTTATTGGGGGCCATCTTGGGTACTGGCAGCTGTTTGCCAGTACCCAGTTTGCAAAATAAAAGTGCTTTTTTTTATTTTTTTGTTTTTTTTTTCTGTAGTGTAGCTTCCCCCCCACACATACAAACCCCCACCACCTTGCTTATCATTTTTTTTTATACTTTTAAGACCGTTTTTTAACATGTTTTATTAAAGATTTTCTGTAGTGTAGCGGTTCCCACCCGCTCCCTCCCCGTGCACGCGCCCGCCCCCGCCCTCCCGTGCACGCGCGCGCGTCCGTGCGCGCCCCCGATCACCCCCGCCCACGATCCCGCCCCCCTCCACATCAGCAGGGCCATCGATGGCCGCCACCCGCCTCCCGGTCCGGCTCCCACCCACCAACGCCGCAAGCCACCGATCTCCGGTGCAGAGAGGGCCACAGAGTGGCTCTCTCTGCACCAGATGGCTTAAAAAGGTTATTGCAGGATGCCTCCATATCGAGGCATCACTGCAATAACCGGAAAGCAGCTGGAAGCGAGCAGGATCGCTTCCAGCTGCTTTCCACACTGAGGACGTGCAGGGTACGTTCTCAGGCGTTAACTGCCTTTTTTCTGAGGACGTACCCTGCACGTCCTCAGTCGTTAAGGGGTTAAAGAACTTGCTGATAACCCTTTCTCCAATCCTTCTTGGAGAAAAGACAGAATCCTAGGAATCTTAGTTTTACTCCATGAGTAACTCTTGGATTCACACCAATAAAGATATTTACGCCATATCTTATGATAGATTTGTCTAGTGACAGGCTTTTGAGCCTGTATCAAAGTATCAATGACCGAATCAGAGAATCCTTGCTTAGATAGAATCAAGTCAGCTGCAGATAAATTAGATTTGGATGTTGGAAAGGTCCTTGAATGAGAAGGTCCTGTCTCATAGGAAGTTTCCACGGGGGCAGAAAGGACATGTCCACTAGATCCGCATACCAAGTCCTGCGTGGCCACGCAGGTGCTATCAGGATTACTGAAGCTCTCTCCTGTTTGATTCGAGCAATCATGCGTGGAAGGAGAGGAAATGGTGGAAACACATAAGCTAGGCTGAACTTCCAAGGCACTGCAAGAGCATCTATCAGTTCGGCCTGTGGATCCCTTGACCTGGATCCGTATCTCGGGAGCTTGGCATTCTGTCCAGATGCCATTAGATCCAACTCTGGTCTGCCCCATCTGAGAATCAGTGAGGCAAATACCTCCAGATGGAGTTCCCACTCCCCCGGTTGAAAAGTCTGATGACTTAGAAAATCCGTTTCCCAATTTTCTACTCCTGGGATGTAGATTGCCGACAGATAACAAGAGTGGGTCTCCGCCCATCGGATTATCTTGGATACTTCTATCATTGCTAAGGAACTCCTTGTTTCCCCCTGATGATTGATATATGCCACAGTCGTGAAGTTGTCCGACTGGAACCTGATGAATTTGGCCGAAGCCAACTGAGGCCACGCCTGAAGCGCATTGAATATTGCTATCAGTTCCAGAATATTGATTGGAAGTAGAGACTCCACCTGAGTCCAAACACCCTGAGCCTTCAGGGAGTTCCAGACTGCACCCCAGCCCAGAAGGCTGGCATACGTTGTCACTATCACCCACGAGGGTCTGCGGAAACAAGTCCCCTGGGACAGATGATCCGGCGACAACCACCAAAGAAGAGAGTCTCTGGTCTCTTGATCCAGATTTATCTGAGGAGATAAATTCGCATAATCCCCATTCCACTGACCGAGCATTCACAGCTGCAGTGGTCTGAGATGAAAGCGGGCAAATGGAATTATATCCATTGCTGCTACCATTAATCCAATGAATTCCATGCACTGAGCCACTGATGGCCGATGAATGGACTGAAGTGCTCAGCAAGTATTCAGAATCTTTGTCTTTCTGACCTCTGTCAGAAATATTTTCATGTCTACCGAGTCAATAAAAGTCCCTAAGAATGGAACCCATGTCCGTGGAACTAATGAACTCTTTTCTATGTTCACTTTCCAACCGTGAGATCTCAGGAAAGACAATACTATGCCCGTGTGAGATTTTGTCAATTGATAATTTGACGCCTGAATCAGAATATCGTCCAGATAAGGCGCTACTGCTATGCCCTGCGGTCTGAGAACCGCTAAAAGAGACCCTAGAACCTTTGTGAAAATTCTGGGTGCCGTGGCAAGACCGAAAGGAAGAGCCACAAACTGATAATGTTTGTCCAGGAAGGCAAACCTTAAGAACCGATGATGAACCTTGTGAATAGGGATATGAAGGTATGCATCCTTCAAATCCACGGTAGTCATATATTGACCCTCCTGAATCATTGGTAAGATTGTTCGTATAGTCTCCATTTTGAACGAATTTGTTTAGACACTTGAGATCTAAAATGGGTCTGAAAGTTCCTTCTTTTTGGGAACTACAAAAAGATTTGAGTAAAACCTTTGTCCCTGTTCCGGCTTTGGAACAGGACAAATTACTCCCATGGTACAGAGGTCTTTTACACAGCATAAGAACGCCTCTCTCTTTATTTGGTCTACAGATAATCGTGAAAGATGAAATCTCCCCCTTGGAAAATCCCTGAATTCTAGTTGATACCCGTGGGTCACTATTTCCAGTGCCCAGGAGTCCTGAACATCTCTTGCCCAAGCCTGATTAAAGAGAGAAAGTCTGCCCCCTACCAGATCTGGTCCCGGATCGGGGGCCGCCCCTTCATGCTGTCTTTGTAACAGCAGCGGGCTTCTTGGATTGTTTACCTTTATTCCAAGTCTGATTGGGTCTCCAGACTGACTTAGATTGAGCAAACTTCCTTCCTGCTTTGTGGAGGAAGAAGAAGCAGAGGGTTCTCCTTTATAGTTTCGAAAGGAACGAAAATTATTCTGTTTACCCCTCATTTTAACAGACATCCTGAGGTAGGGTATGGCCTTTACCTCCAGTAATGTCAGAAATTATCTCCTTCAATTCAGGCCCGAATAGGGTCTTACCTTTGAAAGGAATAGCCAAAAGCTTAGATTTTGATGACACATCAGCAGACCAAGATTTGAGCCATAATGCTCTACGCGCCAGAATGGCAAAACCTGCATTTTTTGCTGCTAATTTAGCAATTTGAAAAGCAGCATCAGTAATAAAAGAATTAGCTAGCTTGAGAGCCTTAATTCTATCCAGAATATCATCTAATGGAGTCTCAACCTTCAGAGACTCTTCTAGAGCTTCGAACCAAAAAGCTGCTGCAGTAGTTACTGGAACAATGCAAGCCATAGGTTGTAAAAGAAAACCCTGATGAATAAATAATTTCTTTAAAAGACCCTCTAATTTTTTATCCATAGGGTCTTTGAAAGCACAACTATCCTCAATAGGTATAGTTGTACGCTTAGCCAAAGTAGATATAGCTCCCTCCACCTTAGGGACCGTTTGCCACAAGTCCTGAATGGTGTCTGATATGGGAAACATTTTCTTAAAAGTAGGAGGAAGAGAGAACGGTATGCCTGGTCTATCCCATTCCTTTTTAACAATTTCCGAAATTCTTTTAGGAACCGGAAAAACATCAGTGTAAGTAGGTACCTCTAAATATTTGTCCATCTTACACAATTTTTCTGGTGGTATTATAATAGGTTCACAATCATCCAGAGTCGCTAAAACCTCCCTAAGTAACAGACGTAGGTGTTCAAGCTTAAATTTAAATGACATAACGTCTGAATCTGTCTGAGGTAATATATTTCCTGGGTCTGAAAGTTCACCCTCAGTCAGCAATTCCCTAACCCCCAACTCAGAACACTGTGAGGGAACATCGGAAATAGCTAATAAAGCATCAGAGGATTCAGTATTTACATTAATACCTGACCTACTGCGTTTACACTGTAACACTGGTAATTTGGATAATATCTCTGTGAGAGTAGTTGACATAACTGCAGCCATTTCCTGCAGAGTAAAAGCATTAGACGCACTAGAAGTACTTGGCATTGCTTGTGTGGGTGTTAAAGGTTGTGAAACTTGGGGAGAATTAGATGGCATATCCTGATTCTCTTCAGACTGAGAATCATCCTTAGGCATACTTTTATTACTTAAAATATGCTTCTTACATTGTAAAGCCCTTTCAGTACAAGAGGTACACAATGTAAGTGGGGGTTCCACAATGGCTTCTAAACACATAGAACAATCAGAATCCTCAATGTCAGACATGTTGAATAGAGTAACAATAATCTTAAAAGTTGTTAAACACTTTGAACAATTTTTTCAAAAAAATGTACTGCGCCTTTAAAAAATAAAAAAGCATACAATTTTTCCAAAACTGCTATAAAAGCTAAATAATGAAATCTGATTAGAAACACATATTTAATGTGTCCAAAAATCATTGCACCTAAGAGCAATAGGCAAAATAACCTTATCAGGACATTTATAGTGAAAAAATACAATTTATACAAAAAAATGACCCCTGCACCTCGCCACAGCTCTGTTGTGGCGTCTACCTGCCCTTAAAGTACTTGAAAACAACTCTACCATGATCCGGTCATCAGAGCATAAGTTTAGGCCTAACCGGAGCTCATGCCTGATGCCTACTGAGCCAAAACGTACTGCGTGTCGGAGCGTGCGAAAAATAGGCCCCACCCATTAAGGGTGATCACAAACAAATCCAAAATACCGCATAGGAAGCGGTTAGAACAAAAAAAAACAAGTGGACCCCCTAAAAAGCAAACTCATAATGCTGCAGCCCTTAATAAAATAAAATAATGAGCTACCTCTCCCAGTGTCTTTAACAAACACCCAATATGTCACCAAAAAAAAAACGTTTAAATAAAGGATTTAAAGTAACACCTTTTTCCTTTAAAACCAGGTCCACTTTAACCCCTTTTATAGCAAAGAATAAAATGTCAGCCATTCTGATATAACAGGTCTCCTCAGAAAAAAAGACTGAACATACCTCAATGCTTATAGCATGCAGCTGTTCTCCACTCTGAAGATTTCTTACACTACCTTCAGCACTCTGTGGGAACCAATGTGGATCTTAGTTACGTCTGCTAAGATCATCAACCTCAGGGCAGAAAACTTCTTCCATATCCCCCTGAGGAAAATAGTACACACCGGTACCATTTGAAAATAAAAAACTTCTTGATTAAAGTAACTAAGACTAACACCTCACTTTACCTCTTCCTAGTATAACAGGCAAAGAGAATGACTGGGGGTGGAGGGGAAGGGAGGGGCTATATATACAGCTCTGCTGTGGTGCTCTTTGCCACTTCCTGTTAGCAGGAGGTTAATATCCCACAAGTAAGGATGAAATCTGTGGACTCGTCATATCTTTATAAAAGAAATTAATAACTAAAAATTATTATAGATACTGTAAAAATGCTATATAATCCATAGGGAAAAATAAATAATATTACAGTATTTTTTTTACAGTTTCTATGATATATTTTTATAATTATTAATAATTTTTTTAATATTTTATATTTAACATTTCAAGAAAGCTATGAAAGATTAGTCATTTTTAATGTGCACATTAATATTTCAATAGCATTTATCGAAGTTAGCAAACCTTACTGTGCCCTAACTCGACACTTGGTTAAATCTATATCGCGAAACATGAATTCGCATCACGCATATTTTACATTGCTATGTTCTTCACATAGAATTTTGTTAATTTTTATTATTATTATTACATATATATATTTCTATAAATATGTGATAATGTCAATGTAAAATAGATATCTTTACCTATATAGGAATAACGAATGTATATCTATATATATATATATATACATACATATAGATAGATATATCTATATAATTTTATTTGTGTCTGAAGAAGGGGGTGAAACCCTAAACACATTAAAGATGACGAGTTTGGAAGTCACAGCGAGTGTATCCCTGTGTCTACTTCTACAGTTGTTTGTTTGCTTGGAGAATCATGAGTACTGGCCTGGAAACATTTATTATATATATATACATACAGTCATGGCCACAAATATTGGCACCCCTTCATTTCTGTCAGAAAATGCACCACTTCGCACAGAAAATTCTCATGTTTATTTATTTTGTTTATATTGGTATGACACAAAGTGGAGAAAAAAAAGCCAAATATTACACATTCCACGTAAAATTGTAAGAAATAATTGCATTCCAAGTTTGTGATGCTCCTGTAATTTGTAATTAAACTCACCAATATCAATAACAGGTGCTGACAATATAGAAATCCCACCAGCAACCAGTTAAAATGGTGAAAATTTGACTTAACCTTTCTGTTGTGTGTCTCTGTGTGCCACACTGTGCATGGAGAAGTCCATCTCCAGAGATCTTAATGTTCCTGTGTCCACTGTGCACAACATTATCAAGAAGTTTACAGTCCATGGCCCTGTAGCTAATCTCCCTGGATATGGACGAAATAGAAAAATTGACCAAAGATTGCAACGAAGGATTGTTCGAATTGGTGGATAAAGAACCTTGATCAACTTCCAGACAAATTCAGATTCAAGCTGACTATCAGGCACAGGGTACCAATGTGTCAGCTCGCACTATACGTCGCCATCTGAATGAAAAGGGACACTATGGTAGGAGACCCAGGAGGACCCGACTGCTGATACAGAAACATATAACAGCTAGATTGGAGTTTGCCAAAACTTACCTGAGGAAGCCAAAATCCTTTTGGGAGAATGTGCTGTAGACAGACGAAACAAAATTACAGCTTTTTGGTAAAGCCCATCATTCTACTGTTTTCAGAATAATAAATGAGGCTTTTAAAGAAAAGAATACAGTTCCTACAATCAAACATGGTGGAAGTTCACTAATGTTTTGGGGTTGCTTTGCTGCTTCAGGCAGTGGATGTCTAGACTGTGTTCATGGCATTATGAAATCTGAAGACTACCAAAGAATTCTGTGGTGCAATGTAAGGCCCAGTGTTAGAAAGTTGGGTCTCTGTCAGAGGTCATGGGTCTTACAGCAGTTAAGTAGGAGCAGTGTGAGGATTATTGGAAATGGGGAAAGCTTTGTCCTCCCACTCAACATTATGGAGGAAAGAAGTGAGAAAAAGAGAGATGGAGGAGGAGGGGTAAGTAGGTTTGCATCTAAACCAGGCACATTCAGGCAAGGGGTGGTTCTAGTTAGGAGGCCATTCAGAAAATATAGTGTAAGAACAGGGACAGAGAGAAAGACCCAGATCACAGAAAGAAGAGGATAATTCCTCAGTCCCTTTCACTTTGAAAGATAGTGTAAGAGAAGAGAGGCACACAATTGATAAAAAAAAAGCTACTTGTAGAGGTAAGAGCAAATGGAAAAAGAAAAATCTCAGGAATTAAATTTGTGGAATGAAATAAGATGAGATTTTTTTATTTTCCATTTGATCTTATCTCTGCAGGTAAGTGAGCTGCTGAGTGCAGAATCGATCAATAGGCACCATTAAGCACAGGTTTCAACAGTAGGCATGAGGTGAAAAGGAAGATCAGCAAAGGGGAGAGGCATGAGAAGAGGTGGTGACCCATCAAGAATAATCAGCTACATGTAATAAGAGCTACTGTGAACACACACAGCCAGACTCTGTTTGTGGGGTTCTGAGCAACCACAGATTAGAATGCACCATTAGAGGACATACCCTGTATTAATTATCATGTATTCAAGAAAGCAGCAGTTTTTTTTTTTTTGTACCTGGAAAAAAATATAAACAAATGTTACATTTAAACTGAAACTATCAGGGAGTGAATTAGTCCTGGGATTCTAATCGTCACTGGCTGATACGGACAACTGCAACAGAAAAAAAGTTTGTTTTATTCAGTATAGGAACATCCATATTTGAAAAAATTAAGAACTGTTGTATATTTTAAAACATTCTGTTTTAGATAGACCAGAGAGCATTTTGAGTACCATGTCCCTTTAAGTATAGTAATTATCTCTATATGTATTGTAGAATGTTGTTTCTTGAATAAAATATTAATAGATAGTAATACTTTTACTACGTAGCCATTTTCACATCCTTGTGTAGAGATCGTTTAAGTTGTTATGACTCATAACATTTATATGTAAACTTCAACTATTTTCTGTGAGGTACAACACATATAATACCTCTTTTTTCTGCAGACCAAGCATTTTTAGAAACTAACTTCAGTTTGCAGAAATATCATAATATAGGAAAATGATACCGTATGAAATGCAAAAAAAAAAATTCTAATTTTCTATGCTGTACACAGTAAGTAGCATAACGTTTTTCATTGTTTCCTAAAAAATTTTAAAACCCAAAACTTTATAGTCCTCATTTAGCATCAGTTCACCTTTCCAAAACACCAAAAGTTATTATTTTATACCTATATTGTTCAATCAAAACTAATAATTAAAAATCAGAAGATAATTAGCATTTTGTTCCTATTTTTGTATTCTTTATGCAAAAGATTAGGAAGATATAAATATCTAACCATACAGGTATTAGATACTTTATATATGCATGTTCCTACTGCTGTATAAACTCGCTCAGTATAGCAAAAACATTTTTTTAAATATATGTATATAAAAAAAGAAAATCATACAATAATTTTACCAAACTTACTGTACAAGATTACGAGTTGTGCGTTTGTGTTTTAATGCTGAAAAAATGGTTGTACCCCTAGATTACGAGTTGTGCGTTTGTGTTTTATTGCTGAAAAAATTGTCATTTCAGCGTTAAAACAGCACCGCAAACATTACAAGTCTTGTCGGTATAGCTGTACCGCAAGCCTTTTAGTCTGTAATGCAACGTCAGTCCCGCACACGTAAAAATTACGTTTTTTCATAGGACCTCCATAGCGCAGCCATTACAAGTTTTACGTTCTGGTTAAAAAGCTTGCATTACACCCTAAAACGACAAGATACGTAACACCATCTGAGAGCAGTAGTTATGAGTTTCACGCTACAAAAGTGTTACATAAAACTCATAACTAAAGTGTCACAAAGTACACTAAACGCCCATAAACTACCTATTAACCCCTAAACCGAGGCCCTCCCACATCACAAATACTATATTAAAGTTATTAACCCCTAATCTGCCGCTCCCGACATCGCCGCCATTTATTACAATTATTAACCCGTATTCCGCCACTCCCCGACATTGCCGCCACTATAATAAAGTTATTAACCCCTAAACCGCTGCCCTCCCGAATCGCAAACACTATTTAAATATTATTATACCCTAATCTGCCGTCCACCCACATCGCCCCCACTATACTAAAGTTATTAACCCCTAATTCCGCTGCCACTATAATTAACCCCTAAACCGAAAGCCCCCACAACGAAATATACTAAATAAACCTATTAACCCCTAAACTGAAAGCCCCCCACATCGCAATAACCTAATTTAAATTAGTAACCCCTAAACCTAACGCCCCCCCTAACTTATATATTAAAATTACAATTTCCCTATCTTAAATTAAATTAAAACTTACCTGTCAAATTAAAAAAAATAACAATTAAACTAATATAACTATTAAACTAAAATTAACTACCAATTAAATAAACTATATTACACATTAAAAAAATTCTAACACTACTCTAAAAATTACAAACTAATTACTAAAAATAAAAAAGACTAAATTACAAAAAATAACAAACAAAATTATCAAAAATAAAAAAGAATTACACCTAATCTAATAGCCCAATAAAATAAAAAAAACACCCCCAAAAAAAACCTAGCCTACAATAAACTACCAATAGCCCTTAAAAGGGCCGTTTGTACGGCATTGCCCTAAGTTAAACCGCTCTTTTACCTGTAAAAAAATACAAAGACCCCCCAACAGTAAAACCCACCACCCAACCAACCCCCCAAAATAAAAAAAAACTAACAACAAACTAAGCTACCCATTGCCCTGAAAAGGGCATTTGTATGGGCATTGCCCTTAAAAGGGCATTTAGCTCTTTTGCATTGCCCTGAAAAGGGCATTTAGCTCTTTTACGAAAAGCCCAAACCCTAAACTATGAAGAAAAAAAAACACCCAAAAAACCTTAAAAAATCCTAACACTAACCCCCGAAGATCCACTCACAGTTTCTGAAGTCCCGCTTGAAGGATCTTCATCCCGGTGGCTCCATTTTCATCCTGGCGGCAGGCGGCTCCATCTTCATCCAGACGGCTCCATCTTAATCCAGACGGCATCTTCTATCTTCATCCCGGCGGTGCGGAATGGGTCCATCCTGAAGACATCCAGCTCGGAGCATCCTGTTCATATGGTTGCAGACGTATACTGAATCTTCAATGCAAGGTACGGGATTCAAAATGGCATCCCTTGCATTCCTATTGGCTGATTTGATTTTGGAAATTCAAATCAGCCAATTGGATGAGAGCTACTGAAATCCTATTGGCTGTTCAAATCATCCAATAGGATGAGAGCTATGTATGAAGAGGATGCTCCATACTGGATGTCTTCAGGATGGACCCGCTCCGCGCCGCCAGGGTTGAAGTTAGAAGACGCCGCCGGGATGAAGATCGAAGATGCCGCCTGGATGCAGATGGATCCGCCTGCCGCCTGGATAAAGATGGAGCCGCCTGGATGAAGATGGAGCCACCTGGATGAAGATGGAGCCGCCGGGATGAAGATCCTTCAAGCGGGATCCTTCAAGGATTTCTTAAGGTTTTTTGGGTGGGTTTTTTTTTAGTTAAGGGTTTGGGCTTTTCGTAAAAGAGCTAAATTCCCTTTTCAGGGCAATGCAAAAATGCCCTTTTCAGGGCAATGCCCATACAAATGCCCTTTTCAGGGCAATGCCCATACAAATGCCCTTTTCAGGGCAATGCCCATACAAATGCCCTTTTCAGGGCAATGGGTAGATTAGGTTTTACTTTATTTTTATTTTGTGGGTTTGGGGGTGGGGGTTTGTATACTGTTAGGGGGTGTTTGTTTTGTAGCAAAAGAGCTGTTAACTTTAGGACAATGCCCTACAAAAGGCCCTTTTAAGGGCACTTGGTAGTTTATTATAGATTAGGCTTTTTAATTTTAGAGTGGGTTTATTTTTTAAACAGGGTATTAGAATAGGAATAATTTTTTATTGTTTTGGATAATTTCGTTTTTTATTTTTTGTAATGGTAGTTTTTTTATTTTTTGTAATGTTAGGTTTTTTTATTTTTTGTAATGTTATGTTTAAGTGAAAGGCAGCTTAGGATTTATTTCACAGGTAAGTTTGTATTTATGTTAACTAGGTAGTTATTAAATAGTTAATAACTATTTACTCACTTTACTAACTAGTTTACCTAGTTAAAATAAATACAAACTTACCCATGAAATAAAAATAAAACCTAAGCTAGCTACAATATAACTATTAGTTATATTGTAGCTAGCTTAGGTTTTATTTCACAGGTAAGTTTGTATTTTGATTTACATAGGTATTATTTAGTTAATAAATGTATCTTTGATTTAGCTCTATTTTAATTATGTTAAAGTTAGGGGGTGTTAGGGTTACAGTTAGGTTTAGGGGTTAATATAGTTTAATTTGGGATTTTGCAATGTGGGGGCTGGCGGTTTAGGGGTTAATAACTTTATTTAGTGGCAGCGATGTCGGGGAGCGTAAGAATAGGCCTTAATATATTTATTATAGTGTGGGCGATGTTGGGGTGCAGGGGAATAGGGGTTAATAACTTTAGTATAATTCTCACACTACCTCACTATTCTACAGCTTCTCAGAGAAAAGGTCACCCCTATGACAAAAAGAATGATGTACACAAAAAAGATATGAATGAGAACCACAAAGCTTGCTGAGAATAGAGCTAGTGATCTGTACTATAAATATTACCGTAATTGGGTGTATTGATACAGTTGCTTATTATATTTTGAAACATATAATATAAATTGCAATGCTATGACATTTTCCTAATTGTCCAAAAAACTTCTCACCTATATGATATTTATTTAATTGTCTGGCTACCTGTAAATGATAACACATAAATTCCTTTCTTAAACTTTATATAAAAATATGCATAGAAAACACAGAATAATAGTCATCGGTCACTTTCCCTAACAGACACAAACTATTTCAATATTATAAAATACGTCATAAAAAACTTTATAAATAGTCCTATATTAGACCATAAGTGCTCTGCTTACATTGGCTAATTATGTAAGTTCTGTTTCCACCTCTGTTAGGATATGTTAGCCTTACCGACGCCATCTTGTTTTAGTTGCCATTTTGTCTTAGGCATCCATCTTGTCTAAGAAAGGTTTATTATAGCAGTTTATTATGTAGTGAGATGTAGATGTTATGAATCTTTGTATAGCTAGAATGGCCTTGTGAATGTTCCTGGCGATATGCCTGGAAGCCGTTATCTCTATAAGATGCCCACATGGGCTGGGGTATGGGCCCAGATGTACCTTTATTATGGTTATAGAAACACTTCTTCTCAAAACTACTTTTTACCCAATTATAATAATGAGCTTATTTATTTCCTGAGAAACACTGTGTAAAATGATGTAGTCATGAACGCGTCACCGTGTTAACCCTATATGCTGTAACCACTGCCTATAAAATGTATTGTTCATCTTCTTATAAACAGAGCAGATGTTAGACTGATTGCTGTGTGGTCTGATTTCTGTTCTCTGGGATATCCCGTTATCAAGTAACCCATTCATTTCCAGGTGACAGTGTATGATCCAGGCCAAGTGCTGACTGACACTCTCCCCCCCTGAAAATAACATCTAACAAGTCTGGTATCAGAAGTGGGATTCACACTGGGTAAGTAGATAAGTGTTTTTTTTTTTTACTCTGCTTTTCCCCTTGTGAATCTGAACCTAAATTTATTTTATAATAGGTGTTGGTGATTATATATATATATATATTTATATATATATATATATATATATATATATATATATATAAAGGGTTAAGGGGTTCCTGCAGTGAAGGCGTAGGTTTTGCGGAGGTTCCAGTCCTGCCGGCATTTATAAGTGGCAAGTTTGAGTCTTGCTTGGTATTAACCCCTCTAGACAGGTTTAAAGTCCTGCTAGTCTAGACAGGTTACAATCCTGCTAGAGCGCGAGTAAGGCGCAAAGGTTAGCGTGCACTTGATGGGCGGTTTAAGTCCCCTGGGCAGAGTGGCAGCGCTGTGTTACGGTGAGTTAGTCTCATCTGTGTTGAAGTTTTCCCTATATATTCCTATAGTAGAGTTTGGTTACCTATCACTGGAATTGAATTGGTATTTGGTGCTGTTTTTGCTTGATTGATTATACTGATACTGCCATATAACTGTACTGTGCTGCGCTGTGCTTAGAAAATATTAAGTGATTGTGCATTTTATCATTGCTGCTATTATTGTGTTGTGGAAATGGGGTCTGCTCATAGCAAAAATTGTGACAGTAATGCTGAGATTCAGAAATGTAATATTAAGTATAAATCTGTTCAGCATGTACCATCTAGTGCTGGCAAAAATACCTTACGTATTACAATCCCTCAGCCTGTTAAAGGGGAAACTCCCAGAGATTTTGTAACTAGAATAGCAGGTGAATTCTATACTATTCCCTTTAATGATAATTTATCTGGCTGGACGGAGTCATTATACCCTCAAGAAGCAAATCCGTTCCCTTGTACAGGCTCTCTCTGTGAAACGCATGTTACTATGATAAGAGGTATGTGTTTAAAGGATTCTGCTTATCAGGTTCCAGGTGGAGACCCCTTATGGGATAAGAAATACATGAGAGAATGTGGAGAGGTTTGGGTGAAACTGTCTTCTTTTTGGACCGATTGTAACACCCTGCCCCCTCCATATCCAGCTATTCCCTCAGCTCCAGCTGTTCCCTCAGCTCCTCCGCCTGCATTGTATCCCTCATTAGTTGCGTTTAATGGGGCACGAAGAAGGGAGACAGAGCAGGTGGAAGACGCTGCTGTTGCATCTTTAGTGGCTACGAGAAGGTTAACAGTTTCTGTTCAGGACAGAAGCAGCGTAGGCAGAGAGATGTCCACTCCAGAGAGGGAGGGGGAAGAGGGATTTCAAGCTGTCAGTGATCACAGCGTTGAAGAGGCAGTGAGGAAGCTGGCTCCTGTGTTCACTAGTTTTGTGGGCAAGGAAGGGGGGCCATCGAGTGCTCCGAGACAGACTAAAGCTGTGACTAGTGATCCTAGCCCTGTAGGGAAGCACACATCACACATGCAGAATGCAGACACTGTTACAGATGCACCATTTGTAACTATAGGTGAACAAACTATGATTAGACCCCTGACTCAGAGTGTTTGATGGATTGGGCACTGAAATGCCCTGACCCTGTGAAGTACCCGATGGGAGCAATTACCTATCTTAAAAGGTTCACAAACGATATGTGTCTGGGTGGTCCTGATTATAGGTTTTTGTTAAATGTGATTACCAAATATGCAGATGTGGATTTTGCTGAAGTGTATAAGTTTTGTGATACTAAATATGATGTTCCAGATGGTATTAGTTATGTGTGGAGAGAACCCAAAGTTGTAAGTGAAATGTGGGTGGCGATTGAGAGATTCTTTAAAAGTCAGCATAGTGATCGTAAAGATATTACGAAAGCTGGTGCGTGTAATCAGAAGAAAGGTGAACAGGTATCTGACTTTTTGAAAAGATTTGGTGACTGTTGGAGACAAGAATGTTGTTTGGGGATGCAAGGAGATTTAGGGCAATTGTATGTGCAACATCTGTTGAATAATATGCATTTGCAAACTGCGCAATTGGTGAGACAGACAATTTCAGGCATGCATGCAATGAAAGTGGAAGAATTTGAAAAGGCTGTGCGAGAGAAAGATGCGGCAGATGTTTTTCGTATGTGTAATGAGAAAGGTCAAGAGAGTATGTTTAATGATTCAGCTAACAGGAGAGGAAGAGGACAGAATAGAAGTTTTAGAGGGAGAGACAGATCTCAGTGGAATAGTAACAGGAGAGGAGGTATAAACACCTCTTCAGACAGATCTTGCTGGAATTGTGGGGGTAATGATCATTGGCAGTGAGACTGCCCACATCCTAAAAGGGACAGAAATGATCAGTATAATGGGAATAATAACTCCCCCCAGAATCCCAGCAACGCTCCTCAATACCAGATTCCCTGGACTCAGTCTCCTTCCCAGAATCAGAATAATACCCACTAGGATTGCCAGCAGAAGGGACTTCTCACATGTTATACGGCTCAATTGTCTTATCATTGGCAGGGTTAACCATTAATGTCCTTAGTTGTGCAAGGTGTCCCACATGATTTTTGGTAGATACCGGAGCAACAAAATCTAGTATTTCTGCTAGAGAATACAATGGCCAGTAACTAATAAATGTGAAAAATCTGTTGGCATTGGAGGAGTCCCAATTATGTGTCCCAGAACAACCCCTTTAGAAGTGTACCCAAATGACAGCCCTTCAACCAGGTTTACTTATGCTTTTCGCACAATACCCAATAGTCCTGTTAATCTTTTGGGAAGGGATCTAATGGCTAAAATGCAAATGTCTGTTAACATGGATTCTAAGGGTGGACTGCATGTTGACACTCCCTGGGACACTGTTCAGTCACTGTATGCAGCTGATCATGAACATGTCCTTACTAAACAACTGTACCTTGACACTTACAGACTCTTGAGAATGTGTTTGAGTATGCCTCACACCCTGACAAAATTGTGACACAAGCCTTTTACAGACCCTGGATTACTGATAATGTTGATAGGGAAATGTGGAACGCGCCAGTTCAAGCAGCACACCAGATATAGTATACTTGCAATCACCTGAACATTTATGGGTGTGGAAATATGGTAGGGGTATTGTGAACACTCCCACGATTATACCTGTACAACTAGAGCCTGATACATTCACACATGCTTCACACATCACTAAAGACATTCCAGAAGCACTCAGTGAATTAACACACAATTTATGGGCCACTGGGTCTAATGATCCAGGTTTCATTTCACGCACACGATATCAAGCTACTCTCAAACCAGATTCTAAACCTGTATATATTAAACAGTACCCTTTGTCAAAAGAAAAGGAACGAGGAAAAGCTCCTGTAATTGAGGAACTATTATTTAAGGGTATTATTAAACGTACACTGTCACCATACAATACACTTATTAATCCTGTTCCTAAACCTGGAGGTAAAGAATACAGATTTACACAAGACTTGCGAGCAGTAAATGCCTTAGTGCGACCACTTGCCCGTTTAGTGCCAGATGTTAATGCCATTTTAACAGCCATCCCAAGTACTGCAACTTGCTTTACAGCCATTGATCTCTGCAGTGCATTCTTTATCATCCCTGTGCATCCCGACACTCAACCGTGCAGATATACGAGATATTCAAAACTTATTCCGTTCACAGCTTGATTAGCTAAGATTGTGCCTTTTAACACTGTTTGCACTTTTTAGCACTGTTTGCACCATCGGGTTTCTGACATGCGGATTCAAATATGTAAAGTTTCTTATTTTTAAACTTTGAATGTCAAATGTCCGATTTTCTTCTTCATTAACACAGCTCTGCTGGGAACCAATATGCGGGTTTCAAACTTGCAAAGTAACTTGTTTTACCTTCACACTTTTAGCATCCGACCTTTTAAATACTGCACCTCACATGGCTCCACTGAAGACGTACCTTTCTCCCCGGTCTGGATATTACCTTGTGCAAGCCAGACTGCAGTGGGACTTTTGCGTGTCTCTCTGCCGTCTGTGTAGGTCCCGAGTGTTCTGTGTGTGACATGTATTGGTCACATGCGGCTTCTCAATTGAGCTAAGATATCTGCTCATAGGTATCTTCTGCATTTTTTTAAACTTTGTATCTTTTGGACTGTTGCTGTAAGGTTTGGCTTGTGAACAACCTTATGAAGTAAGACTTCGTTTATCGGTTAGTCCTTTCTAAGCAAACCAACATTGGTGCACCAGGATTGACAGCTACACTGAACCACTCCGACAAGAGGAGGGGAATACAGCTATCAGCTGTGACTATCGAGAAGCTCCTAACGCAGGTGGACGGCACCACGTTAGTAAGAACTCAGAGCTACAAGGAAAACAGTGTGAAAACAGACCCTGAACATCGGAACGACCGGAACTACCTAGGACAAAGATCAGCTGGACTGACGTACGTGTGACATCATGAAGCTGCAGACGCAGTGAAACGGTAACCCAGACAACACAAGCTCACACCACCTAAACAGATATTGGATATGAAAGGACACCAATAGAAGGTCTGCTAGAAAGAATTATTGTCTTAACTGGATATCCTCTGTTCTAACACGGACATAAGGTACCGCTCTCGTATGATGTTTTAGTATGATCCTATGCTTTTATAGCAAGATCACTCTGTTTAGTGCACTTCAAGACTCTGCCTATACACTTATCTAAACCTATAAGGCTAGATTACGAGTTTTGTCGGTAAAAACCTGCGGAGCTAATGCTCCTTTTTTTTCTAGCGCTCCCTTTAAACAACGCTGGTATTATGAGTTTTCTGAATGGCTGCGTTAGCCTCAGAAAAGTGAGCGTTGAGCAAAATTTAGCTCCACTTCTCACCTCAATACCAGCGCTGCTTACGGTAGCGGTAATCTGGCAAAACGTGCTTGTGCACGATTTCCCCATAGGATACAATGGGGCTGAGTTGGCTGAAAAAAAATCTAACACCTGCAAAAAAGCAGCGTTCAGCTCCTAACGCAGCCCCATTGTTTCCTATGGGGAAACACTTTCTAAGTATACACCTAACACCCTAACATGAACCCCGAGTCTAAACACCCCTAATCTTACACTTATTAACCCCTAATCTGCCGCCCCCGGTATCGCTGACACCTACATTATATTATTAACCCCTAATCTGCCGCTCCGGACACCGCCGCCACCTACATTATCCCTATAAACCCCTAATCTGCTGCCCCCAACATCTCCGACACCTATATTATATTTATTAACCCCTAATCTGCCGCCCCCAATGTCGCCGCCACCTACCTACACTTATTAACCCCTAATCTGCTGACCGGACATCGCCGCCACTATAATAAATGTATTAACCCCTAAACCGCTGCACTCCCGCCTCACAAACACTATAATAAATGTTATTAACCCCTAATCTGCCCTCCCTAACATCGCTGCCACCTACCTACAATTATAAACCCCTAATCTCCCGCCCCAATGTCGCCGCTGCTATAATAAAGTTATTAACCCCTAAACCTATGTCTATCCCTAACACCCCCCTAAGTTAAATATAATTTAAATAAAAAGAACTAAAATTCCTATAATTAAATAAATTAATCCTATTTAAAACTAAATACTTACCTATAAAATAAACCCTAATATAGCTACAATATAACTAATAATTACATTGTAGCTATTTTAGGATTTATATTTATTTTACAGGCAACTTTGT
Source organism: Bombina bombina (assembly GCF_027579735.1). Classification (NCBI taxonomy): domain Eukaryota; kingdom Metazoa; phylum Chordata; class Amphibia; order Anura; family Bombinatoridae; genus Bombina; species Bombina bombina. The sequence goes on from NC_069502.1 coordinate 580,161,944, forward strand.
ATTTATTTTAACTAGGTACAATAGCTATTAAATAGTTAGCAACTATTTAATAGCTACCTAGTTAAAATAATTACAAAATTACCTGTAAAATAAATCCTAACCTAAGTTACAAATACACCTAACACTACACTATCAATAAATTAATTAAATAAATTACCTACAATTATCTAAACTAAAATACAATTAAATAAACTAAACTATAGTACAAAAAAAAACCCCACTAAATTACAAAAAATAAAAAAATATTACAATAATTTTAATCTAATTACACCTAATCTAAGCCCCCAAAATAATAAAATTCCCTACCCTATACTAAATTACAAAAGTAATCAGCTTTTTTTACCAGCCCTTAAAAGGGCTTTTTGCGGGGCATTGCCCCAAAGCAATCAGCTCTTTTACCTGTAAAAAAAATACAAGAACTCTCCCCCAACATTACAACCCACCACCCACACACCCCTACTCTAAAACCCACCCGATCCCCCCTTAAAAAAACCTAACACTACCCCATTGAAGATCACCCTACCTTAAGCCGTGTTCAACCAGCCGGGCACCACTGGTCATCCGATACGTCCAGAAGTCTTCATCCGATGGGGCAGAATAGGACATCCGGACCTGGAGAATGCTTCATCCAAGCGGCATCTTCTATCTTCATCCATCCGGCACGGAGCGGGTCCATCTTCAAGACATCCGACGCGGAGCATCCTCTTCTTCCCGACGACTAACGATGAATGAAGGTTCCTTTAAATGACATCATCCAAGATGGCGTCCCTCGAATTCCGATTGGCTGATAGGATTCTATCAGCCAATCGGAATTAAGGTAAGAAAAAATCAGATTGGTTGATTTAATCAGCCAATCGGATTGAAGTTCAATCCGATTGCATCAGCCAATAGAATTGACCTCGCATTCTGTTGGCTATTTCATTGAGCTAATCCTAAGAGTTTAAGTAATATTACTTAACTCAATACTGTACTACTTTTATCACTGTATTTGTTATATTGTTATTAAACTCTAAAACCTGTAATGATTGGTTGCCTCACACAGCCAATTATTTCTTAGTCTGTAGTATACACATATTTGTAATCTGTAGTGATCCTTCTGTTTTTAAGTGAGGACAGACTGAGTAATATCTCACCACTCCCATATTTTTGGTCTTTAACCCTAGCTTTAGCGACAGTACTACTCTGTATTCTCTTTCTTTCCACTTAGGGGTTCTTTAGAGGGGGGCCCCTCTCGTACTTGTCTAAGGGTAGATATTTAGCACCAATTCTAACACTTCTTTCCCACATGCAGTTTCTCAGCCTATCCGCATTCCCAGTTATTGGCTGTACTTTACCGATCAGCTGTTAGAAGATGAGATGTGGAAATCCGTAGTGTATATTGATTACACTTTCAATGTCTGTTATTAATATGCCATCAACGCGTTTCGCCTGTACACAGGCTTTATCAATAAAAGATTCTAGAGCGCTGTAATGATAGACAGTAGAGTATTAAAGGAGCGCTTGAAACTTTGAATTTTGTGGAGCGAGGCAGAAGATTCCACAAAATAGAGGCCATTAAGGAGAAGTTCTGTAGACAGGAATGTGAGGAGGTAACAAGAGAGGAGGAGAGCAAGAGGTCTGAGATATAGGGGGTAGCAGTATTATTAAAGGCCTTGAATGAATAAAATTGGGATTTTGTGTTTAATTCTGGAAGCTAGAGGAAGACAGTAAAGGGATTGGCAGATGAAGAGTGACGTTTAAAAGGGACATTAAACCCAAATTTTTTATTTCATGATTCAAATAGAGCATGCAATTTTAAGCAACTTTCTAATTTACTCCTATTATCAATTTTTCTTCATTCTCTTGCCATCTTTATTTAAAAAGCAGGAATGTGATGCATAGGAGCTGGCCCATTTTTGGTTGAGAACCTGGGTTATGCTTGCTTATTGGTGGGTAAATGTAAGCCTCCAATAAGCAAGCGCTATCCATGGTGCTGAACCTAAAATGGGCTGGCTGCTAAGATTTGCATTCTATCTGAATCATGAAAGAAAACAATTGGGTTCAGTGTCCCTTTAAGGAGAATCAGCTTGGCAGAAGCATTAATGGTGGATTGTAAAGGGAACAGGCAGCAGCTAGAGAGACTAGAGAGGATGGAGTTGCAATAATTAAGATGGGAAATGATGAGAGAGTGAGATAAAATCTTAGTTGTGTCTTGTGTGAGGAAGTGACACATTTTGTCTTTAAGGTGGAAGAATTGGCTAGATGTGAGGAGTGAAAGATCTGAGTCAAGTGTGACCGCAAGTTATAAGGCATGCAGGGTTGGTGAAATTATGTAATTTTAAACAGTTATAGAAAGGGGGTAGAGATTTTGAAAGGAGGGGAGAAAACAAAGAGCTCAGTTTTGGAAAGATTTACCTTAAGATAAATACCAGAAAGACATTTAGTAACACGAGAGGAACTTTATTAAGAAACCTATGAATGACGTATAGAGTGAGTAGAGAAGGGGACCAAGGACAGGACATTGTGGAACCCCAAAATAAAGTGGCAGAGGATGCGCCAGAGAAGGCTAAACTAAAAGTACAGTTAGACAGGTAGGCGAACGAGAGGGCTGTGTCACAAATGCCGAAGGAGTGAATGGTTTGGAGCAAGAGAGAGTGGTCAATGATATCAAAGGCTGCAGACAGATCAAGAAGAATTAACAGAGAAAAGTGGTGTTTCAATTTAGTTGCATGCAGGTCATTAGTAACCTTAACAATTGCTGTCTGAGGAGTTTTGGGGCAAATTCCAGACTGGAATGCATCAAGGAGAGAGTTTAATAAATTTGATAACTGTCTATTACCGTTGTAGTTGGAAGGGGAGAGTGGATCAAGAGGTGTTTTGAGGATAGGTGTGACTAGTGCATGTTTAGGAGATGAGGGGAATATGCCAGTGCCGAGTGAGAGGTTGAAAATGTGTGTGTCTTAGAGCAAGAGTAGGAGAGAGGGAGCAGAGTAGTTGTAAGGGGATGGGATAAAAACTTCAGTAACAGAGAAAAAGAGCTGAATTTGTGGCTTTGTTGGTTATAGCCTATAGCGGGTAGTTGAGGGGGTTGGTGAATGATAGTAGTAGGTTGAGAGATTATTTTGTTTCTGATGGATTCAATTTTGTTGTTAAAGTGGATGGCAACATTTTGAGCTGATAAAGAAGTGGTAGAAGAAGGTGGGGTAGGCGTATGAAAAGTATTTAAAGTGGAGAACAGACATTTGGGTTTAAAGAAAGAGCAGAGATAAGAGTAGCAAAGTAATCCTGCTTAGGAGAGGTTAAGGGCAGAATAATAGGAGTTTAAGATGAACTTATTTTGTAGTGAAGAAAGCTAGCTGAACACCAAGATTTTCTCCAATATCGCTCAGCAGTGGAGGAACATTTGCGTAGGAAGTGTGTCAGAGAAGTAGGCCAGCTGAGGATGATTGTGTGACTTCTGAGCTATGGTAGGAGCGGCCAACTTGTCAAGGACCGATGTAAGAGTGGAGTTGTAGTGACAGATAGATTGCTCAAGGTAGGAAAAAGGGGAGATGGAAGAGAGCAGAGGTTTGAGAGATTTGCTGATCTAGTGACAGTGCTTCTGTGGAGTTTGGTGTGAGGGTTAGATGGAGGGAGAATAGTAGGAAGTGCTGTGATGTTGCAAGTGAGGAGGTGATTATCAAAAAGAGGAAAAGGGGAATTTATCAAGTTTGAGAATGCATTGATAGCTGAAAATCAGAAAAGGGGAGTGTCCGTCTTTGTGAGTGGGAGAGTCAGTCCATTAACACAGATAGAAAGAGGAAGAGAGCTGGAGACATTTTTTTTGCAGCACGAGCAGTGGGATTGTCAACAGGTAGGCTGAAATCCCCAAGATTGAGGGCAGGGGTGTCTGAGGAGAGGAAATAATGTAGCCAGGCAGCAAAATTATCAAGAAATTCAGTTGAGGAGCCAGGGGGCAATCTATAACTGCAACAGAGAGGGGAGAGAATAAGGGCTTGATGTATCGAGCCTTCTCCTACTGTTCAACTGCAGGTTCTCACAAGAGAACCTGCAGTCCATATTTATGAAGCTGCTTCCTACACTCTTCTCCACCTCTTAGGGGGAGAATTTCAATCTCCCCAGTATCGTCCGACTGGGGAGATTGACAGCTCCTGCCCACACATGATTGGCTGTGCACGGGTAGGGGGCTGCATTGCATGTGAGCGCAAAATAGAGCTCATGTGCAATGTTAAATTCCGCCTGCGGAATTTTGTCTGCCAGAAGCAGCCAGAAGCAGCCAGTGAGGGTTTCAAAGGGAGGAAATTTGAGGGTAGAGATGGATTGTATTTGTTGAAAGTTGCAATGAAAGTAAAGTAAAATACCTACACCACCTCCTTGTCTGTTATCAAACCTAGGGGTGTGGCTGAAGGGGAGACCCCCATGTGACAGTGCAGCAGTGGAGGCTGTGTCTGAAGGAAAGAGAAAGGTTTCTGAGACCCAGAAGGTTGAGGAAATGGGTGAAGTAGTCATGGTGGATAAAAGTGAGCTTGTTGCACACAGAACAAAAGTTCTAGAGTGCACACGTGAAGGGGGTGTTGGCTTTAGATAGAAAAGGAATTTGAGTAAGGTTTTCAGATTTCTGGTTTCTAGATCTATGGAGAGGCATACATAGGTGGGTAAGGTAAAGAAGTTGTGTGTGTGTGGGGGGGGGAGGGTAATGACTGGGAGAGATATTAGAAGCAGCTAGTATGAGCAAAAGCGAGAGTGACATAAGATGAGATACAGATTTGCAGTATCTATTTGTCTTTGGGATGAGGTTCAGGGAGTAGAGAGAGAGAGTTTAACCCCTTAATGACCAGACCATTTTTCAATTTTCTTACCCTTAAGGTCAAGGGCTATTTGTACATTTCTGCAGTGTTTGTGTTTAGCTGTAATTTTCCTCTTACTCCTTTACTGTACCCACACATATGATATACCGTCTTTCTCGCCATTAAATGGACTTTCTAAAGATACCATTATTTTCATCATATCTTATCATTTACTATTTTTTCAAAATTAGCGATAGTTACATTGGAACACTGACATGCATATATTTTTTCTTTTTTTTAGAAGACAACCCCAGGTATTGATCTAGGCCCATTTTGGTATATTTCATGCCACCATTTCACCGCCAAATGCGATCAAATAAAAAAAAAAAAACTTTTTCACAATTTTAGGTTTCTCACTGAAATTATTTACAAACAGCTTGTGCAATTATGGCACAAATTGTTGTAAATGCTTCTCTGGGATCCCCTTTCTTCAGAAATAGCAGACTTATATGGCTTTAGCGTAGCTTTTTGGTAATTAGAAGGCTGCTAAATGCCGCTGCGCACCACGCGTGTATTATGCCCAGCAGTGAAGGGGTTAATTAGGGAGCTTGTAGGGTTAATTTTAGCTTTAGTGTAGTAGACAACCCAAAGTATTGATCTAGGCCTATTTTGGTATATTTCATGCCATCATTCACCGCCAATAGCCATCAAATAAAAATAATTGTTTACTTTTTTACAAATTTTTTCACAAAGTTTAGGTTTCTCACTGAAATTATTTACAAACAACTTGTGCAATTATGGCATAAATGGTTGTAAATGCTTCTCTGGTATCCCCTTTGTTCAGAAATAGCAGACTTATATGGCATTGGGGTTGCTTTTTGGTAATTAGAAGGCCGCTAAATGCTGCTGTGCACCACACGTGTACTATGCCCAGCAGTGAAGGGGTTAATTAGGGAGCTTGTAGGGTTAATTTTAGTTTTAGTGTAGTAGACAACCCCAAGTATTGATCTAGGCCCATTTTGGTATATATCATGCCACCATTTCACCGTCAATAGCGATCAAATAAAAAAAAAAATTTAATTTTTTTTACTAATTTTTTCACAAACTTTAGGTTTCTCACTGAAATTATTTACAAACAGCTTGAACAAATATGGCACAAATGGTTGTAAATGCTTCTCTGGGATCCCCTTTGTTCAGAAATAGCAGACATATATGGCTTTGGCATTGCTTTTTGGCAATTAGAAGACCGCTAAATGTCGCTGTGCACCACACTTGTATTATGCCCAGCAGTGAAGGGGTTAATTAGGTAGCTTGTAGGGGAGCTTGCAGGGTTAATTTTAGCTTTAGTGTAAAGATCAGCCTCCCACCTGACACATCCCACCCCATGATCCCTCCCACACAGCTCTCTTCTTTCCCCCACCACACAATTGTCCCTGCCATCTTAAGTACTGGCAGAAAGTCTGCAAGTACAATATTAAAATTAAAAAAAAAATAATAATATTTTTTTAATTTTTTATTTAGCTGTGATGGACCCCCCTTAGCCCCCAACCTCCCTGATCCCCCCCCCCCCCAAACAGCTCTCTAGCCCTCCCCCGCTACCTATTTGCCTTTATCTTGGATACTGGCAGCTGTCTGTCAGTACCCATTTTGCCCCCAAAATCAACGTTTTTTTAATTTATTTTTTATAAAATATAGCTTTTTCTGTAGTGTAGCTGCCCCCCCCCTCCCTGATCCTTTCATATATATGTTTTTTGTTTGTTTTTTTCAAATAATTTTTTATTGAGGTTATTGTCATAACAACTTCAAATACAGGACATAACATACTAGAAGAAGTATTCAAAAACATTTTCTAAGTTTATACCGGTACCTAGAAGTGCTCAAGTAAATCATACAATTTTATTTAATCAAAACATTTCCTGAAAAAATCCAAAATGATAGCTTTATAATGATACCCAATAAGCACAACTGAAACCTCATTTTATATTTTAAGGAATCTCCCTTGCCTATTAGGGAGAGCCACCAAAGCTGCTTTCTAAAGGGAGTAAAATGATAAAAAAAAATGGTCTCTCTTGGACCAGAGATGTATTAAAGTAAGATTATTAACTGATAACTGCAACTGAAGTATTTCTGAACAATAATAGCGGACAAGAGCCGCTTCATGTAAATTCCAGCCTAGATGCTGGATGTGAAGGATGGGGGGTGGAGCTTTGTAGGGGGTAATTATATATGGGAACAATACAAAATGAAAGGGCTTTAAGTGTTGTAATGCGAGAGCAATACATATATGCCAATGAGTCTTAGTTTAGAAAACCAGGCGTCTCCCGGAGTGTACATAATATATCAAATACTATCCATACAGCGCATTAAGCAAAGGTAAGTACGGTATCACAGAACTACTAGCTAAGGTAATATAAATAAGCAAACATATTTTAACAGGCTGCAGTTCAATTATCAAGGGATATATGTATGTATTCTTGCATCAGATTTAGAAGTCATCATCAATGCATTCCTGCTAGGAGGAACGAGAATGTGTACTCCCTAAATAAAACGCTTGTATATGAAGACAATAGTAATAGTATGAAGCAACGTATCTCCAGTCCTGGATGTAGTAAGGCATGTCATTCCTATTCTGTGAGAGCGTCTCAAAATTAAACTGGCAGTAGGCAAATTGCAATAAAGATTATTATCAAGCCTGTTAGCTTCTAATTAGAATGCCCCATGAGTGATAGTGGAGCCACTAGAATGGCTGAGTCACTCCGTGTACAGGCTCAGTTGTAAAGCAATAAACAGTCTAACAGTGGTGCAGACACTCGATCTAGCCCTGCTGATCGGTCAGATGGCCCTTAAAACTATCCACCCGGATCAATATAAAAAGTATTATCATATGGCTATAATGGTATATAAACATTGATAGTGAATGAGATTTACTCCATTCTAGACCCTGAGGAAGTGTGGTAGATGAAATGAATCTAGGAATGTTAAGTTATTTTAAGTATGATTCACAGGACGCCATCTCGGCTGCCAACAGCGCCCCTCAAACACAAAATAATTTAGCCCACACTAGTCAGGATCCATCAACCACATCAACTAGATACTATCTGTCTAAAATATAGGCACTACAACCTACCTGTGTAACATAAGTATACTAAACCCCATTGCTTACCCTGTATTCCAGCTGTAACATCCTCATGTTATGCAAATATGATCTAGACTATTTAGTACATACTAAGATTACCAGTAAAACAAACACACATATGTATGTATTCTTGCATCAGATTTAGAAGTCATCATCAATGCATTCCTGCTAGGAGGAACGAGAATGTGTACTCCCTAAATAAAACGCTTGTATATGAAGACAATAGTAATAGTATGAAGCAACGTATCTCCAGTCCTGGATGTAGTAAGGCATGTCATTCCTATTCTGTGAGAGCGTTTCAAAATTAAACTGGCAGTAGATAAATTGCAATAAAGATTATTATCAAGCCTGTTAGCTTCTAATTAGAATGCCCCATGAGTGATAGTGGAGCCACTAGAATGGCTGAGTCACTTCGTGTACAGGCTCAGTTGTAAAACAATAAACAGTCTAACAGTGGTGCAGACACTCGATCTAGCCCTGCTGATCGGTCAGATGGCCCTTAAAACTATCCACCCGGATCAATATAAAAAGTATTATCATATGGCTATAATGGTATATAAACATTGATAGTGAATGAGATTTACTCCATTCTAGACCCTGAGGAAGTGTGGTAGATGAAATGAATCTAGGAATGTTAAGTTATTTTAAGTATGATTCACAGGACGCCATCTCGGCCGCCAACAGCGCCCCTCAAACACAAAATAATTTAGCCCACACTAGTCAGGATCCATCAACCACATCAACTAGATACTATCTGTCTAAAATATAGGCACTACAACCTACCTGTGTAACATAAGTATACTAAACCCCATTGCTTACCCTGTATTCCAGCTGTAACATCCTCATATTATGCAAATATGATCTAGACTATTTAGTACATACTAAGATTACCCGTAAAACAAACACACATAGATAAAGTATAAATAAACTTGTAAAAGAAATGAACTTGATTACCAAGATCAGGTTATGTGAATGACTAGCAATTCACCCCTTAGGTAAAAAAAAAAAAGGAGATATAACATTTTCCCCCCAATATCATAAATTTAAGAGGAAAAATAAGCACGGTAAGGGGGTTAATATGCATCACTAAACAACATAAACAGGAAACTTGTTGTAGAATGAGCACAGTCCCATGTATTTTAGTGATTATTAATGTCAACCAATACCACTTTTCTGGAGATATCCCACACTAGATTTAATAGGAAGTAAATAAAGTAGTTTGCAAATGTTCCATATCGGCTGTAAGCGATTTACAAGAAACATCAATTGTTTGCCCCTGGAGTCTCCTTTACACTGCACGTTGAGTGCTTTACTGCTACCGGGTGAAAGAGGATTTTTAGGTGATTTCGGAAATTTACTCAGAGCTCGTAACTCTGTGGACCTTTCTGTGTTTGCAGGTGTAATTGTCAGCATTACCTTCCTCTGTCTAAGAGCCGATTCTTCCATCCTCTTACTATAGGCATGCAGTGTATCTACCAAGATGGGCGGCTGACGTCGGGACCCTACATCACTGCAACCATTATTGGAAAATATTTGTAAAGCTTCGGTAGGTACTGCATCCCGTGGCGAGCTGATTGCTGTCTTCAGCGTCTGTACACAAGAGATATGATGTTGGTCCAGGCGCTCGGATAATTCACTTAGGAGGATAGTTATAAACTCCATAGCTGCAGATCTCAAAGTTTATTTGTCACTTAAAATGCGGTTTTGTTGTTGCACATGGGACCCCCACCTGTCCCCCTTGTTGCTGTAATTGGGTTCCTATTAAGTAGAGGAGTAGTTGTAGCCCAAAGTTCCGATGTGGGTTGTGAGGCTATAAATAATCTTAAGTATGGCTGTTGGGCCTAGTAAAGGCCTCCTTGGTGGTACGGACCGTTGCGCGGTGATTATCTGCACCACCTAGCTGAATTAAGGTGCCAAGTTCAGTTTAGGCTGTGCTCAAGGTAGTCCCATATTGTTTTAGGAGCTCCTTATATCAAAACATTGACAATTATGGCTGAATTAGATGATTTAGCTGAGGAGCTCCTGCAACATGCGACTGCTCCAGTCTCCAGTTGGCTCCGCCCCCATATATATTTTTTTAATTTAGTTTCCCCCCTCACTCTCACGCTGCAATTTATTGATCATTGGTGGCAGTGGTTTCTGCGCGTGCACCCAAACACACACATGCACGCCCCCACAGGCCCCACCTGCACGCTCCCAGCGTGCACATTGCACTTACAGGAACCGCCCACCCGCCTCCCTGCTAAGCTTCCACCAACGATCGGCACCAACACTACCGGTGCAAAGAGGGTCACAGAGTGTCTCTCTCTGCATCGGATGCTTGAAAAAGGGTATTGCAGGATGCCTCAATGTCGAGGCATCACTGCAATACCCTGAGAGCTGCTGGAAGCGATCGCAATCGCTTCCAGCACTCAATTAGACCATTGTCACTAACTGACAGTTTTTGCAGGACGTACCTGGCACGCCCTTGGTTGTTAAGGGGTTAAAAGACACTGAACCCAATTTTTTTCTTTCATGATTCAGATAGAGCATGCAATTTTAAGCAACTTTCACATTTTAGATGCCAGCCCATTTTTGGGGAACAACCTGGGTTGTTCTTGCTGATTGGTGGATAAATTCACCCACCAATAAACAAGTGCTTTCCAGGGTCTGAACCAAAAATTAGCTTAGATGCCTTCTTTTTCAAATAAAGATAGCAAAAGAACAAAGAAAAATTGATAATAGGAGTAAATTAGAAAGTTGCTTAAAATTGCATGCTCTAACTGAATTAGACATGTGTGTTTCCTTTTTAATCGAAATTTGGACGAATTTGTCAAATTCGGAGTTTCGCATCGATTCGGATTTCCAAATTACCCTAGCAACGAAACTAAACTATTCCGAATGCATTTGTAACGAATAAATCCGAATTAGTTTTATTCATTACATTTGAATGGCCATGGACTAATCACAATTACACTAGTATTGTACAGTATATTAGGTTATATCACTCTGCAGTGGCGACTCTAGGAACAATATATAGGGGGGGCACATAAGATACCACAGTCAAAACTGGGGGGGCACTGATAATTTTCACCACTTAATCATACCACTGAAAAAACACACACACCCAAATACATACATAGACAGACACACACATATACATACGCTCACACAGACAGACACATACACACACACACACAAATACACACACGCGCATACATACACACATACGTACATACACACATGCGTATATACACACAAAGATGACAACAAAACAATTACAACAGTCTATATTTTTTTCATAAGAAGATAAAACACAGATATAAATGGAAAAGGAACGCAAGTATTAAAAATACAACAGTAAGGCATCTTATGTCTTCCTTTATAACATAAAATGCATGGACATATATAGAAGATAGACATACATACACACACAGACAACACACACACAGACACATATACATACCTACACACACACAAACATACATACACACACAAACACACACACAGACACATATACATACCTACACACACACAAACATACATACACACACACACACACACACACAGACAACACATACACAGACACATATACATACCTACACACACACAAACATACATACACACAAATACATACACAGACACATACACACACAGACACATACATACACAGACACATACATACACATATACATAACTACACACACAAACATACATAAATACACACATACATACACACAGACACACACAAATACATACACACAGACGCGCACACACACACACACAAACATACATACACACAAATATATACATAAATACACACATACATACATACACACACACACACACACACACACAAAGATGATAAAACAATTACAACAGTACACACACATATACATACACAGTTACAGACGCAGACATACATAAGCTTTAGTTATCTAACCTTTTCTGCTGAAGACAATTAAGAATAAAGTGTGCATAGAAAACTATAATGAAGACATCTAATAATCAATTGTCCACTTATCTCCCCATTTGTTTGATTTTTCTCAATTTCTTTTACTGCACATTTGATGCACTATATCCTTTTGGAAAGCTGAGTAACTGGAAAAAAACAGATATACACATACAAGAACTGAGAAGCAACTTTACTATTCCACCTTAAGGAGAACAAAAGGGTGAAGGCTGTGATTTAGGGTAAGGGGAGGAGGTTGAAGGTGAATTCTGGTGCTAGAGAAAGGAACATCTGCTAGAGAAACAAATTTCCAAGATTTTAAAATAAATGTTTGCCCTGCATTTGCCTGTACATACAGATCACATAAACAAAGCAAAAAAAGTACTACACTTTAAACCCTCACTTCTCTGAGAACTTAACACTATTTGCTGTGCACACAGATTAATAAATGTATAGGGTTAAGTTCTCAGAGCAGTGTGTAAATGTCAGCTGCCAGTGTCTCTGCAGCTCCTAATTTATTACTGAGGCAAACCAACCCGTGCAGGAAGTTCTAATAACGGCTGTTGTGCTAATGGGGCAGCCGTGCTGGCTGACCTCATTGCAGGCTGTGTGTGACCATAAACAGTATAAATTAACCCTGTGACTTACATTTACCACAAATCTTCATCTTTGCTGCTAGTGTCACTGCCTGCTGGTGCTCTTCCTTCCCGCGCTCTGTAGCTCATCTGTTCTGCACACTGGTGCTGAGTCTGACTCCTCCCTCTTCCTCTCCAGTCTCCGGTCATGTTCCTTGTACTGTGTAGGAACATGACCTGGCTGGAACTGAAGTAGAGGAGGCTAGAATATAGCAGCAGCCAGCATGGGTATTGGAGTGGTGCTGCAGCACCTCAAACAGTAAAACTAATATTTACATAACATAAATATCAGTTTATGCTGCATGATTGCGCCTCCCTGCTGGGGCACATAGCTAGGATTATGCAAGTGCCGGCGCTGGTGGGGGGGCCACAGGGGGGGGCAAAGAAAAATTTTGGAGGGGCGTTTGCCCCCCCTAGCCCCCCTGTAGTGACGCCTATGTCACTCTGCTAGCTCTGTGCAGGGCACATTATGTAGCTGGTACCTGTGAGGTTGGTGGGATGTGCTGTGTATTACACTAGTATTATGTACTGTATATTAGGTTATATACCTCTGCTAGCTCTGTGCATATTGTGTAGCTGGTACCTGTGAGGTTGGTATTCAGATGGGTTACACCTAATATACAGTACATAATACTAGTCTAATACACAGCACATCCCACATAACACATACTGAACTTCCAAATTTACGAATTGAATACATCTGAATTGATTCGAATCCGAATAAATCAGAAACAAATACATTCAAATGTATCCGAATTCGAATCGATCCGAAAACGAAATTCAAAAAAAATCAGAATCGGTCCGAAACAAATTTTTCAGCCGCTCACAAATCTTATCTGAATCACGAAAGAAAAAATTTGGGTTCGGTGTCCCTTTAAGAATATGTGAAGCTCATGAGAGCAAACGTGAGTTGAGGGTAAAAGAGATGAGCCAATGAATGTAGCAGTTGGTAAGAGGTAAACACTAAATTAATAATATTGTTTGTTGTATAGACAAGAAAAAAGCAAAAAAGTAACAAAGATATGTAGCATTTTTACATAAAAAAAAAAATCAGTTTAACATAAAAACATAAATTATGCTTACCAGATAATTTTCTTTAATTCTGTATAGGGAGAGTCCACAGCTGCATTCATTACTTGTGGGAAATACTGAACCTGGCCACCAGGAGGAGGCAAAGACACCCCAGCCAAAGGCTTAAATACCTCCCCCACCTCCCTCATCCCCCAGTCATTCTGCCGAGGGAACAAGAAACAGTAGGAGAAATATCAGGGTGAAACAGGTTCCAGAAGAAACCAATTAACATTTAGGGCCGCCCATTGGAGAACACGGGTGGGAGCTGTGGACTCTCCCTGTACAGAAGGAAAGGAAATTATCTGGTAAGCATAATTTTTGTTTTCCTTCTTAATACAGGGAGAGTCCACAGCTGCATACATTACTTGTGGGAAATTATACCCAAGCTACAGAGGACACTGAATGCTAAAAGAGGGGTGGGCTCACATCTGAGGGCACCACAGCCTGCGAAAACACATTCTCCCGAAGGCTGCTTCAACAGAAGCAAAAAGGAAAAAGAATGCTAGGAGGACCAAGCAGCCACCCAAAAATCAGATCCATAGAGATCTCATGCCAGAGACCCAAGAAGACGTCACTGCTCTCGAACAGAGCCATAAACCTCTGAGAAAGCTAGTGTCCCGCTGACTCCTATGTCAAGCGAAGACACTCCTCAACTAACAATAAGGAAGTCGACAAAGCCTTCAGACCCTTGCACTTCCCAAATAAGTTATTCAACAGAGAAACTGTCTATTCTTATGTAGCCTAAAAAGAATCAAGGCTCGATTCCTAAAAAAAAGAAAAACCTTTTTCTTCTAGAGAAGGAAAATAACAAAGAAATAGCAATAAAAAAACCACAATCTCTCGACTGAAGGCACAAATAGACACAACCTTAGAAAGAAAACCTAACTAGTATACAGACAGAATAGATCATTAAAGAAACATTCAAAGACCACCTCCTGCACAGGTACAAAAGTAACCCAATGCAACCCCCCCAAAAAAAATCTTAACTCCAAGAAGGAGCAGCAGATTGACTCACCGGCTTGACCGCAGTAAGAGCCCTAGCAAAAAGAACTGAATGCCCGGAAGCTCAATGAGCCTCTACAGCAGCAGAACAAACAGGGTTTCTAAAAAACAGCTTGCGAGCACCCATTCAGGGTGCAAGGAGCTGCAGCTGGTTTCAAACTGTGAACCTTCAGCTTGCTAGGCAGCTAAGCTAACCATTCGGCTACAACAGCTGGCTGTCCCAAAAAACTGTCGCAACAAGTAACTAGCTAGGAAGGCCCTTCTCCAGATCATCCTGGAGGAAAAACAAGGGAACCCAAGGCAAGTTAGAAAGAGTGACAGGACGAACTTACTCCTCCAGACAAAAAGGGGTCCTCCACACCTAAGAGAGATGACGAGGAACCAGCTACGCGCTGAAGTAGAGGACCGAAACCTCTATGATAAAAACCTCTCAGCTAAGACCAAGCGACCTCCTGCAGTCCACCTCTGAAGAATAAGAGTCTATGAGGCAAAAAGGGCCTTGACCAAGCAGATCCCTGCAACAAGGTAACCCCTATGGAGGCAAAGCCCCTAAACCACAAGTATGAACTTGCGAACACAAACGGAGCAATCAGAATAACTGATGCCTGCTCCTGCTAGGATCGAGCCATCACTTGAGAAAGAGTGATATGGCATAAGGAGAAAAAGGTTGTATTGGACCTCAAAAGCACCGCTAAGGATCCATTAGTTCTGACTGAGAATCCCCGAACCACACCCTATTAATGTGTAACCAGGGATAGGTACGGACGACCTGAGATTCGATTAGCTGCACCATTCATACAAACATCCGAAAAACTTTGGATAGATAAGATTGTTCAGAGTGGATCGCTGACAACGAGTCGTCGTGGGTCTCTGCCTACAAAACACTCAAGGTACTACTCTCTACGCAGCAGAATCTCTGTTTCCCAGAAAGAGATCTAATCCACTGAGAGAATCCATACTGGGAGGAACCCAGAAGACCAAACCCTCAGAGCAAAATGCTTGCCTGAAGGACCAGAAGAATAAACGGGAGGAAACTCCTGATTCCACCGTCCCCCATAGGACACGCTCTCCCCAACTGACAGGATAGCGACTTAGGTCAAAATCGCCTTGGGAGAGCTAAGAGAGATGTCCCTCAGATAGGGAGATCTTGACAGAACACTGGAGATCAATTTTCCCAACCGGTATTCCAGGTAAATCTGATAAGACAGATTAAAAAAACAGCTCCATGCCGATGTCTCGGCTGAGATGAGACCGGTCAAAAGCAAAAATCCAAGAAGGGTCCCATGATAAAAAAAAAATCACCCTCCACCACAGAGCCAGCGATGGTCTGAAGGGGGTCTGGAAAGCACGACCCGATGAAGTAACTAACTTCATAATATCTAAGAAAAAAAATCTTCCTGTCTGTAAAGACCAAATCAGCATCCAGGGATCCACACTGGTGCCTACACCAGAGAACTCGGGTCTAGATCCATCTCTGAGGATCGAAGAAGACAGATGAAATCCCTAAAAATCTTACAGCAGACGATGGTAAGTAAACCAGAATCGCTTAGACCAGGGACTGATAAATCTGGAATCAGGATACTGCCAAATTAAACCCCAGATCCCAAAAAAACCTAGGATCAGAAATGAGGTTTACTGAAATAGACGGTCCATAAGAGCCAGATTTTGCCCAAAAGGAATGAAAAAGGAAAGATATCCTTCTCAGCTGTGGAAGGCCCTTCTCCAGATCATCCTGGAGGAAAAACAAGGGAACCCAAGGCAAGTTAGAAAGAGTGACAGGACAAACTTACTCCTCCAGACAAAAAGGGGTCCTCCACACCTAAGAGAGATGACGAGGAACCAGCTACGCGCTGAAGTAGAGGACCGAAACCTCTATGATAAAAACCTCTCAGCTAAGACCAAGCGACCTCCTGCAGTCCACCTCTGAAGAATAAGAGTCTATGAGGCAAAAAGGGCCTTGACCAAGCAGATCCCTGCAACAAGGTAACCCCTATGGAGGCAAAGCCCCTAAACCACAAGTATGAACTTGCGAACACAAACGGAGCAATCAGAATAACTGATGCCTGCTCCTGCTAGGATCGAGCCATCACTTGAGAAAGAGTGATATGGCATAAGGAGAAAAAGGTTGTATTGGACCTCAAAAGCACCGCTAAGGATCCATTAGTTCTGACTGAGAATCCCCGAACCACACCCTATTAATGTGTAACCAGGGATAGGTACGGACGACCTGAGATTCGATTAGCTGCACCATTCATACAAACATCCGAAAAACTTTGGATAGATAAGATTGTTCAGAGTGGATCGCTGACAACGAGTCGTCGTGGGTCTCTGCCTACAAAACACTCAAGGTACTACTCTCTACGCAGGAGAATCTCTGTTTCCCAGAAAGAGATCTAATCCACTGAGAGAATCCATACTGGGAGGAACCCAGAAGACCAAACCCTCAGAGCAAAATGCTTGCCTGAAGGACCAGAAGAATAAACGGGAGGAAACTCCTGATTCCACCGTCCCCCATAGGACACGCTCTCCCCAACTGACAGGATAGCGACTTAGGTCAAAATCGCCTTGGGAGAGCTAAGAGAGATGTCCCTCAGATAGGGAGATCTTGACAGAACACTGGAGATCAATTTTCCCAACCGGTATTCCAGGTAAATCTGATAAGACAGATTAAAAAAACAGCCCCATGCCGATGTCTCGGCTGAGATGAGACCGGTCAAAAGCAAAAATCCAAGAAGGGTCCCATGATAAAAAAAAAATCACCCTCCACCACAGAGCCAGCGATGGTCTGAAGGGGGTCTGGAAAGCACGACCCGATGAAGTAACTAACTTCATAAGATCTAAGAAAAAAAATCTTCCTGTCTGTAAAGACCAAATCAGCATCCAGGGATCCACACTGGTGCCTACACCAGAGAACTCGGGTCTAGATCCATCTCTGAGGATCGAAGAAGACAGATGAAATCCCTAAAAATCTTACAGCAGACGATGGTAAGTAAACCAGAATCGCTTAGACCAGGGACTGATAAATCTGGAATCAGGATACTGCCAAATTAAACCCCAGATCCCAAAAAAACCTAGGATCAGAAATGAGGTTTACT
Source organism: Bombina bombina (assembly GCF_027579735.1). Lineage (NCBI taxonomy): Eukaryota > Metazoa > Chordata > Amphibia > Anura > Bombinatoridae > Bombina > Bombina bombina. The sequence continues at coordinate 580,179,580 of NC_069502.1, forward strand.
GAAATAGACGGTCCATAAGAGCCAGATTTTGCCCAAAAGGAATGAAAAAGGAAAGATATCCTTCTCAGCTGTGATCCCGCAGAATTCCTGAACAAAAGGTAGAGAGAATCTTATGTTCTCCCTCAGAAAAAGGAGACCTATAAGTTCTGCTTAAGTACCAAAGAACCCAACTAGGACGGGAGACCCCCCCCCTTGGATCATGAAGCAACAGTGGACTGAAAATATTCTCACACTGCGCTAGGTACCAGGACAATGACTCCAAAAGTCATCTAAAAAGCTTCCCTCTCTCTGCTTAAAGACAGAATCAAGAGAAGAAAAACTGCCCAGAAAGGCAAGATGTGAAGCCTAGCTGCGGCCTCTAGGACCGCTGGATCTGATATGATCTAGAATCAAGCGCCCAGTACAATATCCCGTATGACGAAACATCTTTCTAAAAAGAGTTTCTACACCAAGAGCTCTAAACAAAAATCTATCTGAAACGGACTAGAAAAAAAATAGGCAAGCAGACAAAAGTGATAGCCAGAGGGAGTGTGCAAAAACAGGTCCTGCCTGTCATACGACACAAACCCCCCCTATAGAGCTCGGAAATGGGATTCTAAAATAAAAAAAAAAATATATATATATATATATATATATTATACACACATACACATACACACAAGGAATAGGATCTCCATCCCTCTCCACTCGTCTAGTCAAGATCGCTATCTGATTTAGAGGACTGAGATTCGACTGACAGATCAGTACTAGGAATCTCTAACATACCAAAACTTTTCTCAGAAGTAAAAGCAGGCGTGCCACTCTAAATCAAAATGCTATATCCTCTTCCGTCGGAGGAATCAAGTCAGCAGACTCTCACCCTGGGGGTCCTACCTCTGAAGCCTCAGAGGGAACCGCATTCCCATATGACCGATTGTATACAATCGTCAATTTACACTGCGGTTCCTGGGCAGGAGTGCATGGATTAACCCTTCATTTGCACGTAACAGGAAGAGGCAAAATCGCCAAGGCCATAGAGATGGCCATGCAGAACTGTGTAGAAACCTCTGGTGGAAAAAAGCCCCCATCAGATGAAGGAGCAGCGGTACACGGGGGAACTGCATGTGTAGGAGCAGAAAATTATTGTGAACACACCTCACAGGACGAGGAATCCTCAGAGGCGGATGGCTCAGTGGTCTCTAACATCTCAACATTTGTTGATGAGAACACCCTGTTGCAGCATACGGAACATAATTGAGAGGGCTGGACTACCCGGGCCTCCTCACAATATACGCAGGTCTCAAATTCTGTATCAGAGGGATATCCCTCTAAAATATCAGAATCATCCATAACTTGTTTAATTTAAATTATAGAAAAAAAAACAACTTGCACCTTATACCCCCAATGGCACTCACCACCTCCTATGACCCAGACTCTCCGCAGACGCCCGGTCAGGAATAAGAAAAAAACATGACCACTCCCGGTCACGCGGTGCGTCATGCAGGGCCGCCCCTGTCAAAGGAAAAGCGTGCCAGCTTAATAAAACTGCGCAGCTCTCAAAAGGAAAATTAACCTGTACGTTCCGTATCAGCTTATGAGCCCAATTTCTCCTACACATGAAGCAGTCAAAATCACATAACAAATATGATTAAAAACCCCACTGTTCAATAATCACCTCAAGAGATATTAACCCTTGATTCCATAAAGATAAATGAGTCCCACTGTGACCCTGTCTTCTATCTTTAACATATGTATAATAAATGAAACAATCTTACTGGAATCTATGCCGTGGAACAGAAACATGGTCCTTCAAGTTTGACAGATTGTAGCGGCGCTTCTGACATTGAGTGAAGAAAGCAGGCAGCAAAACTCGTCAACGCTGATTGCTTAGGAGCTGTTAATTAATCTGGATGGTTTCGCAGAAAGACACTCCCTGCATCTCCAGCCTTTAACTTTCATCAATGCTTTCACTGAGAGGCTGACAAGACTACTTAAATCTCCAGTCCCATCTCGAAGGTAGATATCCTTCCTAAGGAACTACGCCAAAATCTTCTGACACTTCTCTGCCAACTTCCTGTGACGAAAGGCAAAGAATGACTGGGGGATGAGGGAAGTGGGGGAGGTATTTAAGCCTTTGGCTGGGGTGTCTTTGCCTCTTCCTGGTGGCCTGGTTCAGTATTTCCAACAAGTAATGAATGCAGCTGTGGACAGAATTACGACAGAACTTGCCTTGTGTCTTTTCCTTTGTTTAATTCTTGTATAATTATTTTGCCCGATGGTTACATTTATAGGGCAGAGCAGACATCAGGGCCCACTAAATTAGTTACTGACAGGATCAAAGACAGTTAAAAAGGCCAAGTTTGAAGTCTGATTCAGGCCAAGTCCGAGTTAGATAAGTTAAACTAAACATAGAATTTGGAGAAGGCTGAAGTTATGCCATCAATTTAAGAATTATAGCAAGCAGGGGCGTAACTACAGGAGTTGCAGGGTCACCACTGCAAATGGCCCATCCTTTTTAACTTTTATGCCCTTCTACCTGCTATTAATCAGCACTTCACAGGCTTCTTTAGAGAGAGTAGGTGGGTAGAGCAGGGCAGCCATGGTCCTCTTTTCTCCTGATGCACTGAATAGCTGACGCAAGTTGAGCCTTATACTTCCCTCCAAGTACGTCACACGCCGGAGATACCGGCAACGTCAGCTACGCAGCACCACGTGTGAATTCCAAAAATGTTAAGGCTGTACTGCCTGGAGTGAGTATAAGGCCGTGTATCAATCCGCCATCAAATAATCCTCAGTCACGAAAAAATACACACTACTAAGAGTTAAAATAAAAAAACTTTCAGCTAGATTACGAGTTTTGAGGGCTATAGGGATTTTAATGACCGCCACAAAAGGGGCGTTATTTCACCTCCCTATAGCGCTGGTATTACGAGTTCTAAAAAAGCAGGCTTGTGCGGGCGAAATGGTTGCGTTGAGCTCCATATCGCATCGAAAAAAAGCGCTGCTTTGACATGCTTGTGCACGATTTCTCCATAGACATCAATGGGGAGAGCCGGCAAAAAAAAAAAGCCTAACACCTGCGATCGCAGAATGAAAAGCTCCATAACGCAGCCCCATTGATGTCTATGGGGAAAATAAAACTAATGTTTAAACCTAACACCCTAACATAAACCCCGAGTTTTAACACCCCTAATCTGCTGCCCCCGACATCGGCGCCACCTACATACAGCTATTAACCCCTAATCTGCCGCCCCAACATCGCTGCCACCTACAGCTATTAACCCCTAATCTGTCGCCCCAACATCGCCGCCACCTACATAAAACTATTAACCCTAATCTGCCGCTCCCGATGTCACTGCCACTATACTTAAGTTATTAACCCCTAAACCTCTGGCCTCCCACATCACTACCACTAAAAAAAAAACAATTAACCCCTAAACTTAACGTAACCCTAAGCCTAACACCCCCTAACTTTAACATAATTAAAATACAGCTAAAGTTAGAATTATTAACTAAATAATACCTATTTAAAACTAAATACATACTTACCTGTGAAATAAAACCTAATCTAGCTACAATAATAACTAATAGTTATATTGTAGCTTGCTTAGGTTTTATTTTTATTTCACAGGTAAGCTTGTATTTATTTTAACTAGGTAATAAATAGTTATTAACTATTTACTAACTCCTAAAAGTGTGTGTGGTTGCACTATTTCAGACCTACTTAACTCACAATGCTACCCCAATTCCGATATCCTCCCAATATCGGATTTGTATGTAATAGTATCTAGTGGGGGTGGGGAGCGCTACAACAGCTATGAGTCTGGAATTTTATACCTCTGTGTCTCAGCAATTTCTATGATATATTTATATTATTAATCGGTGGTATAGCAATAATATTTATTCTAATATCTCTTGGTGAGTGTGGTGATAGATGTGAAAAAAAATGCTGTGTGTTACGTGCTAATTATCTATTTTGCTGTGCAATTATTTGTTATGTTTAATGCAGTGTTGATCTATCGCTGTATTGGATAGTTATGTCGGCTATTTTTCAAATGATCCCTTATTAAGTGTCGTTTGCTTATCTCCCAAAAATATATGTGGTAATTATTGGATCTCCGTGATAAGTATCAAACTTATATTCACAAGTGAATTTATGAAGGTGAATTGAAGAAAGTAATAATGTAAAAAATATATACTTGTGATCGTTCCTGTACACAGTTGCACACAAGTGAAATAAAATAAACAAAAACTAATAAAAAATTTTACTTCTCAATCTTAAACAGTAACAAAGTTAAAATGTAGCAATCGTATATACATTATAAGTGATCATCAGTTGCAATGTAAAACATTAATTGTAAAATTCTTAATTTAAAATCACAATTGATTCAAATGTCCTTTCATGGAGAACAATTCTTTTCACTGAACACAGTTTCTTTAGCACAAAAGTGATGAATAGTGGAGTTTTGCTCATATCTGTTTGGCTATGTTATAGTATAGTAACGAGCAAACTGATCAGTATACTTATGAGTTGTGGCCACAACTATATGTTCCAGGTTAAAAGGGGATTGTATGTCCCAGGTTAAAAAGGGGAATTGTATCCGAACGTCCAAAGTTAGGATGTGATATCTCCTATGTATGTAGAAATCAAGTGATGCTCCCCCTTACCGGACCTCCGATTGCTCTTACCTCCTTTCCTTGGTGTCTGTGGGTCTTGGGAAGTATGCCAGTTATCTCCTTTACCTTATGTGAGAGGAGCTCGTTTCGAGTCGGCGTCTCACGGTTAGGATTTTCCCGGCAACTGCTTCCTACCCAATCGCGTGCACTGTCCATTCCACGTGACGTAGGAGGGCCTATCAGGTGACCGGATCGAGGGGGAGTGGGTCTTCTTCAAATTTTCTTTCTGCTGGAGCCTGTTATATCCACACTTGGTTGTCTATGTCTACTCGTTTCAGCGCTTCACTGCGCCTTTATCAAGACTTCTGATGTGTGTATGTTACTTTGGCTCTTTTATGGTTTCGGTGAAACAGTAAAACTCCTCCCATTTTCTTCCTTTGTTTTATTAAAGTGCCGTATTTGTGCAAAGAAATTGTTTAACATATGTGCTCATTTACAGCTTGAATTAAGAGGAAAACCATTTTAAGGTGTTTAACATTGTTTAAAATGTTAATTGCGTATATATACAAACTTTCATTGTGATTCTCACTTTATCCTAAAATGTGATTCATCTCTCCTAGAATCACATATAATTTGCAAATTATATTATTCTAGATAGAGATCGAATACTATCTAAAATTGATAGAGATCGAATACTAAACAATAAGTACAATAAAATGGAGTAATACACTTCACTTGCATTGAAGTTCCAGTTTACGGCAGCGACCGTATGAAGAGGATGCTCTGCGCCGGATGACTTCAGGATGGCCAGAGGTTATGATTTTTTTTAAAGTTTAATTTAATTGGTAGTTTAATTGTAGTTTAAAATTAATTTGACAGGTAAGTTTTAATTTAAGATAGGGAAATTGTAATTTTGATATAAAGTTAGGGGGTCATTAGGTTTAGGGGTTAATAGTTTATTTTAGTATATCTCGTTGTGGGGGGCTTGCAGTTTAGGGATTAATAGGTTTATTATAGCAGCGGTGTGGGGAGACTGCAGATTAGGGGTTAAAAATATTTAAAGTGTTTTTGATGCGGGAGGGCAGCGGTTTAGGAGTTAATAACTTTAGTATAGTGGTGACAATGTCGGGGAGCGGTGGAATAGGGGTTAATACATTCCAATAGTGGCGGCGATGTCGGGAGTGGCAGATTAGGGGTTAATAAATTTATTATAGTGTTTGCGATGCGGGAGGGCATCGGTTTAGGGGTTAATAGGTAGTTTATGGGTATTAGTGTACTTTGTAACACTTTAGTTATGATTTTCATGATAGCTTTGTAGCGTAAAACTCATAACTGCTGACTTTAGATTGCGGTACGGATCTTGTGGTTATAGAGTGTACTGTTCACTTTTTGGCCTCCTAGACAAACTCGTAATACCGGCGCTATGGGACTCGGGAGTCCTATTGAAAAAGGACTTTTTTTTAAAAAAGTGCGGTACTGACGTTGCATGACTGGCTAAAAGGTGTGCAGTACACCTATACCGACAAGACTCGTTATGGCCCATAATGCTTCATTTTCCCTAACGCTGCTTTTTCTAGCTGTTTTATTGGTAAACATTAAAAATGGACAGCATGGCTAGGCAGACAATAATGACTTGCCAAACGTGTTTTGCTCCCCCTGGTGGCACTTATAAGTAGAGCACTGTAAAAGGCACTAACTATACAGGTGATAGTGATTTGTAATGGCAATCACCTGCTGTGTAAAGGGGCAAAAGGCCAGTGATTTAAATAATAAAAAAAAATAAAAAATGAGTAACTCCCTCTTTCATCTGTGTGGTATTCTGTTTGTGTGTTGTAGCGGCTTCTTTGGAGCTGCTGCCTGCCACTCAGTAAATACATTAGTTAGGTGATTGTTATTTACTAAAGACAGAGGCAAGACACCCCCACAAAGGAAAGAGGATCTTCTATTTCCAAACTGTGGTCTCATGTCCCACTTTGTTTTAAGAAGGGAAAAGGCAATCTTAAAGTGCCTTTTCTCCCATGTAAAACACTGCAGAGGTGTGTACTTGGGGTAGGTGATCACTATTACAGGGGTAATCACCTGAAAAAGTAGAAAGCGGTGTGACACCACATGTGAAACCGTAATCTCCTCTTTCATAGGTCTGTGATAGGCAGAGTTGAGTTTACCTTGCAGAGAAGGCTTAAAATGTATTTAATGTCATGGCCATATTCCTCAAGGCAGATGGTTTACATCTTAAGTTTGATGTACATAATTGCTAGGGTGATATTTGTTCTGGTTTTCCTCTGATGACTACATAGGTCCTCATTCTTACCAAGGCAATGGTTCCCTTTAATTTTAGTTGGGGTTGCCCTTTGGTAGAGGTGTTGTGGGCCTCCTTTGAGGAATCAATTACAGGTTGTATTTACTTTACATGTTCTATGGGAGACGGCTCCATTTTAATGTTTGGTGATTTTCACTTTTAGGGATTTTTGCCTATATGTGGCTCATGTTTAAAGGAACATTATACACTCATTTTTTTCTTTGCATATAGGTTTTGTAGATTATCTATTTATATAGCCCATAAAGTTTGATTTTTTTTTTTTTAAATGTATAGTTTTGCTTATTTTTCAATAACATTTAAAGCCCCAAAGTTTTATGAGAATACCGTCAGCTACCTTCTCCAGCTTGCTCCTGTTTGTGTAAAGGGTCTTTTCATATGCAAGGGGAGGGGGAGTGTCTTATTTCCCACTTGCAGTGGGCTTTCTAGCTAACTTTTCAACATAGCTAAACTGAGAGCTTCTAAGTAAGTCTTTAAACCGTTTTATACTGGATTTTTATATCAGTATCTGGGCATCTTGTTCTTTATAGTAGTTACATGCAGTTATATGAAAATTAGGGTATACTGTCCCTTTAAAATAATATGGTTTAGAGTATATATATTTATTAAATAAAATTAAAGTGATTGAAATGTTGAGTGCTGAAAGCCCTATCGTTTGTTAAAAGATTAGTATCCTTTTGTCCGACTTTTGATATTTTGTTAAAACAGAATTTATGTTTACCTGATAAATTTCTTTCTCCAACGGTGTGTCCGGTCCACAGCTTCATCCTTACTTGTGGGATATTCTCTTCCCCTACAGGAAATGTCAAAGAGAGCACCCAGCAAGAGCTGTCCATATAGCCCCTCCTCTGGCTCCGCCCCCCAGTCATTCGACCGACGGTTAGGAGAAAAAAGGAGAAACCATAGGGTGCCGTGGTGACTGTAGTGTATAAAGAAAAAAATTTACCAAACCTGATTAAAAAACCAGGGCGGGCCGTGGACCGGACACACCGTTGAAGAAAGAAATTTATCAGGTAAACATAAATTCTGTTTTCTCCAACATTGGTGTGTCCGGTCCACGGCTTCATCCTTACTTGTGGGAACCAATACCAAAGCTTTAGGACACGGATGAAGGGAGGGAGCAAATCAGGTTACCTAAACAGAAGGCACCACGGCTTGCAAAACCTTTCTCCCAAAAACATCCTCCGAAGAAGCATAAGTATCGAATTTGTAAAATTTGGCAAAAGTGTGCAGAGAAGACCAAGTCGCTGCCTTACAGATCTGATCAACAGAAGCCTCATTCTTGAAGGCCCAAGTGGAAGCCACAGCTCTAGTAGAATGAGCCGTAATTCTTTCAGGAGGCTGCCGTCCTGCAGTCTCATAAGCCAATCGGATGATGCTTTTCAGCCAAAAGGAAAGAGAGGTAGCAGTAGCTTTCTGCCCTCTCCTCTTACCAGAATAAACGACAAACAAGGATGATGTCTGTCTGAAATCCTTTGTTGCTTCTAAATAGAATTTTAAAGCACGGACCACATCTAAGTTGTGTAACAAACGTTCCTTCTTCGAAGCTGGATTCGGACACAGAGAAGGAACAACTATTTCCTGGTTAATATTCTTGTTGGAAACCACCTTTGGAAGAAAACCAGGCTTAGTACATAAAACTACCTTATCTGTATGGAATACCAGATAGGGAGAAGTACACTGCAACGCAGATAATTCGGAAAATCTTCTAGCAGAAGAAATAGCAACCAAAAACAGAACTTTCCAAGATAGTAACTTAATATCTATGGAATGTAAAGGTTCAAACGGAACCCCTTGAAGAACTGAAAGAACTAAATTGAGACTCCAAGGGGGAGTCATAGGTCTGTAGACAGGCTTGATTCTAATTAACGCCTGTACATCTGGCACGGCAGCCAGACGCTTGTGTAACAAAACGGACAGAGCAGATATCTGCCCCTTTAAAGAACTAGCTGACAAACCATTATCCAAACCCTCTTGGAGAAAGGAAAGTATCCTAGGAATCTTAATTTTACTCCAAGGGAATCCCTTGGAAACACACCAACGGATATATTTTTGCCATATCTTATGGTAAATTTTCCTAGTTACAGGTTTTCTTGCTTGAACCAAAGTATCTAACACTGGATCTGAAAACCCACGCTTAGATAGAATCAAGCGTTCAATTTCCAAGCAGCCAGTTGCAGAGACTAGATTTGGATGTTCGAATGGACCTTGTACTAGAAGGTCCTGTCTCAAAGGTAGCTTCCATGGTGGAGCCGATGACATATTCACCAGGTCTGCATGCCAAGTCCTGCGTGGCCACGCAGGAGCTATTAGAATCACGAGGCCTTCTCCTGTTTGATCCTGGCTACAAGCCTGGGAAGGAGAGGGAACGGTGGAAACACATACGCTAGATTGAACGACCAAGGCGCCACTAATGCATCCACCAGTGTCGCCTTGGGATCCCTGGATCTGGACCTGTATCGAGGAACCTTGAAGTTCTGACGAGACGCCATCAAATCCATATCCGGAGTGCCCCATAGTTGAGTTAACTGGGCAAAGACCTCCGGGTGGAGTTCCCACTCCCCCGGATGGAAAGTCTGACGACTCAAATAATCCGCCTCCCAGTTGTCCACTCCTGGGATGTGAATTGCAGATAGGTGGCAGGAGTGATCTTCCGCCCATTTGATGATCTTGGATACCTCTTTCATCGCCAAGGAACTCTTTGTTCCCCCCTGATGATTGATGCACGCTACAGTCGTCATGTTGTCTGACTGAAATCTTATGAATCTGGCCTTCGCTAGGTGAGGCCAAGCCAGGAGCGCATTGAATATTGCTCTTAATTCCAAAATGTTTATCGGGAGAAAAGACTCTTCCCGAGACCATAGACCCTGAGCTTTCAGGGAGTCCCAGACCGCGCCCCAGCCTAGGAGATTGGCGTCGGTTGTGACAATGACCCACTCTGGTCTGCGGAAACTCATTCCCTGAGACAGGTGATCCTGAGTCAACCATCAGCGGAGTGAGTCTCTGGTTACCTGGTCAACTTGAATCTGGAGAGACAAGTCTGCATAATCCCCATTCCACTGTTTGAGCATGCACAGTTGCAATGGTCTTAGATGAATTCGAGCAAAAGGAACCACGTCCATTGCTGCAACCATTAATCCTATTACCTCCATGCACTGAGCTATGGAAGGCTGAGGAATAGAATGAAGAACTTGACAAGCATTTAGAAGCTTTAACTTTCTGACCTCTGTCAGAAAAATTTTCATTTCTACAGAATCTATTATTGTTCCCAGAAGAGGAACCCTTGTGGACGGGGACAGGGAACTCTTTCCTACGTTCACCTTCCACCCGTGAGACCTGAGAAAGACTAAAACAATGTCTGTATGAGCCCTTGCTTTGGAAAGGGACGACGCTTGGATTAGAATGTCGTCTAAGTAAGGTGCTACAGCAATGCCCCTCGGCCTTAGCACCGCTAGAAGGGACCCTAGCACCTTTGTGAAAATTCTGGGAGCAGTGGCTAAACCGAATGGAAGAGCCACGAACTGATAATGTTTGTCCAGAAAGGCGAACCTCAGGAACTGATGATGATGGTCTTTGTGGATAGGAATATGCAGGTATGCATCCTTTAAATCCACGGTAGTCATATATTGACCCTCCTGGATTGTTGGTAAAATCGTCCGAATGGTTTCCATCTTGAAAGATGGAACTCTGAGCAATTTGTTTAGAATTTTTAAATCCAGAATTGGTCTAAAGGTTCCCTCTTTTTTGGGAACTACGAACAGGTTTGAGTAAAAACCCAGGCCTTGTTCCGCTGTTGGAACTGGGTATATCACTCCCATCTTTAATAGGTCTCCTACGCAATGTAAGAATGCCTGTCTCTTTATCTGGTCTGAAGATAAGCGAGACACGTGGAACCTTCCCCTTGGAGGAAGTTCTTTGAACTCTAGAAGATACCCCTGAGAGACTATTTCGAGCGCCCAGGGATCCGGAACATCTCTTGCCCAAGCCTGAGAAAAGAGAGAAAGTCTGCCCCCTACTAGATCCGGTCCCGGATCGGGGGCTACCCCTTCATGCTGTCTTGGTAGCAGCAGCAGGCTTCTTGGCCTGTTTACCCTTGTTCCAGCCTTGCAATGGTTTCCATGCTGGCTTAGGCTGGGAAAAGTTGCCTTCTTGTCTGGAGGCCGCAGAGTTTGGATTCGGTCCGTTCCTGAAATTGCGAAAGGAACGAAAATTAGATTTGTTCTTAGCCTTGAAAGGCCTATCCTGTGGGAGGGCATGTCCCTTTCCACCAGTAATATCTGAAATAATCTCTTTCAATTCCGGCCCGAAAAGGGTCTTTCCCTTGAAAGGAATATTAAGCAATTTATTCTTGGATGACACATCTGCCGACCAGGATTTTAGCCAAAGCGCTCTGCGCGCCACTATTGCAAACCCTGAATTTTTCGCCGCTAACTTAGCCAATTGGAAAGCGGCATCTAAAATAAAGGAATTAGCCAACTTTAGTGCGTGAATTCTGTCCATGACTTCATCATATGGAGTCTCTTTCTGGAGCAAATTTTCTAGTTCCTCGAACCAAAAATACGCTGCCGTGGTGACAGGAATAATGCACGAGATAGGTTGAAGCAGGAAACCTTGCTGAACAAATATCTTTTTTAGCAATCCTTCCAATTTTTTATCCATAGGATCTTTAAAAGCGCAACTGTCCTCAATAGGAATAGTTGTGCGCTTAGCTAACGTTGACACTACCCCCTCAACCTTAGGAACCATTTACCATGCGTCCCTTCTGGGGTCAACAATGGGGAACATTTTCTTGAATATAGGAGGTGGAACAAAAAGGTATACCTGGCTTTTCCCACTCTTTAGTCACTATATCCGCCACCCGCTTGGGTATCGGAAAGGCATCAGCGTGCACTGGGACCTCTAAGAATTTGTCCATCTTGCACAATTTCTCTGGAATTACCAAAGAATCACAGTCATCAAGAGTAGTTAGGACCTCCTTAAGCAGGGCGCGGAGATGTTCTAACTTAAATTTAAATGTTATGACATCAGTGTCTGCCTGCTGAGAAACTTTCCCTGAATCAGAAATTTCCCCCTGAGACAGGCCCTCCCTCACCGCCAATTCAGATTGATGTGAGGGTATAACTGATAAATTTTCCTCAGCGCCAACCTGCTCATCTTCTGTATTTAAAACTGAGCTGTCGCGCTTTCTAGGGTAGGATGGCAGTTTGGATAACAGATTTGCTATAGAATTATCCATTACTGCTGTTAATTGTTGCATAGTAACAAGCATTGGCGCGCTAGATGAACTAGGTATCGCCTGCGCGGGCAAAACTGGTGTTGACACAGAAGGAGAGGATGAAGAACTATCCCTGCTACCTTCATTAGAAGAATCATCTTGGGCAATTTTATTCAATGTGGCAGTACTGTCCATACTTTGTTTGGACGCTATGACACAATTTGCGCATACATTAATTGGGGGAACCACCTTGGCTTTCATACACATAGAGCATAAGCCATCTGAAGGTATAGACATGTTAAACAGGATTTGGCAGGCTAATAATGCAATAAAAACGTTTTTACAAAAAAGCGTTACTGTCCCTTTAAATAATAAACAGACACACTTTATTTCTGATATATTGAAAAACAATGAAGGCAATGTCCGATTTTCACAACATTTTTACCCCAGAGTCCTAATGCCTTGAAAGTATTGCATCCCAAGTTTCAAGACTTTAACCCTTAAAATGAGCAAACCGGAGCTATTTGTTTAAAAAGACAATTTTAACACACTACAATCACAGCCACAGCCTTGCTGTGGCTCTTTACCTTCCCTGAGAGATATTCAGCAAAGAAATAAACCTTCTAAGGTCCGTTTTAGATGATGCAGGACCCCTCACATGAAGCTGCATGCACTGCCATGGAAGAAAACTGCGCAATTGAGGCGCGAAAAAACGGGGCCTCCTTCCTCTGCATACCAGAGTGAAGGGGCCTTCCTGTCTGAAATAGCCGTCTAACTAAGTGCCAGGCTATAAAAAACGTTCCCAAATGCTTTTAAGTTCACCAAATGCCCTTAAAATATGAAATAAAGCAATCGATTTAGCCCTCAATAATGTCAACCAGTGTGGAGCCCATTTGTAAGCCTGTTATCTAAGAAAAATGGCTTACTTACCCTTAAAAGATAAAATGACAGTCTTCTAGCATTAACCTGTCTTGTTAGAAATATGACTGATCATACCTTGAGCAGAAAAAGTCTGCAAACTGTTCCCCCCAACTGAAGTTCTCTGGGCTCAACAGTCCTGCGTGGGAACAGCAATTGATTTTAGTTACTGCTGCTAAAATCATACTCCTCTTTAAACAGAACTCTTCATCTTTTTCTGTTTTAAGGTAAATAGTACAAACCGGCACTATTTTAAAATAATAAACTCTTGATAGGAGAATAAAAAACTACAACTAACACCACATACTCTTAGCCATCCCCGTGGAGATGCTACTTGTTCAGAGCGGCAAAGAGAATGACTGGGGGGCGGAGCCAGAGGAGGGGCTATATGGACAGCTCTTGCTGGGTGCTCTCTTTGCCATTTCCTGTAAGGGAAGAGAATATCCCACAAGTAAGGATGAAGCTGTGGACCGGACACACCAATGTTGGAGAAATATAAGTCTCTAAAGGGTCTGCATATATATGCTTAATAGTTTGTAACAAAGCTCCATTCACATTTTTTAATCTACCCGTATTAGTTTTCTTAGGATAACAATAGCATTTTTTAATACTTATACAGTCCTTGTGTTTACCATCTCTATATAAGAAATAAAAAAATAAAAACACAAATTTATGCTTACCAGATAAATTCCTTTCCTTCCTGGCAGGGAGAGTCCACAACTTAATTCCTTAATGTTGGGAAATACAAACACCTGGCCCCCAGGAGAAGGCAAAGACACCTCAGCCAAAGGTTTATATATCCCTCCCACTTCCCCTACCCCTCAGTCATTCTGTCGAGAGAGCAAAGAAAAGTAGGAGAAACATCAGGGTATAAAAAGGTGCCAGAAGAAATAATAAAAAGGGAGCCGACAAAAAAAAAATTACGGGCGGAGTCGTGGACTCTCCCTGCCAGGAAGGAAAGGAATTTATCTGGTAATCATAAATTATGTTTTCCTTCCATAAGGCAGGGAGAGTCCATGACTTCATTCCTTACTGTTGGGAAATCTATACCCAAGCTCCAGAGGACACTGAAGGAATAACGAAAGTTAATAAAGAGGGCACCACAGCCTGCAAAACTTTTCTCCCGAAAGCTGCTTTAGCCGAAGCAAACACATTAAACTTGTAAAATTTAGAAAAAGTGTGTAAGGAGGAACAGTTAGCCACCTTACAAATCTGATCCATAGAGGCTTCATCCTTAAAAGCCCAGGAGGAAGCCACTGCTCTAGTGGAATGAGCAGTTATCCTCTCAGAAGGCTGTCTCATAAGCTAAGCGGATGACACTCCTTAACCAAAAAGATAGGCAAGTCGTAGTAGCCTTCTGCTCCATACGCTTCCCTGTACAGATGACAAACAAAGAGGAAGATTGTCTGAATTCCTTAGTAGCCTGCAAGTAACCTTCAAGGCACGAACCACATCTGGTTTGTGAAGCAAACTTTCCTTCGCTGAAGGAGGATTAGGAAGGAACAATTTCTTGATTAATGTTAGGATCAGACACCACCTTAGAGAGTAACCCTAATCTAGTGCATAAAACCACCTTATCAGCATGGAAAGCCAGATAAGGGGGTCACATTGCAAAGCAAAAATCTCAGAAACACTGAGAACAGAGGCAATAGCCAAAAAAAAAAAATCCAAGATAACAATTTAATGTCAGCAGTATGCAATAGAGGCCGAATTATCAAGCCGTCAACTATGCTGCATTCGACGGCACCAATACGCTCACCTAACATCGCGGCCGCAGACCTGAATACGCTCTCCTTATTTATAAAAAGCCATGCATCAAGTACGGGGCGATGAGCAGTGGACTGTTAACTAACAGTCATCGATCTCGCTGCTATTCGACTTTTTCCCCCCAACTTTATTTATATCCTGTCACTAAACACCGCCACTATACTAAAATGTTTAACCCCTCTCCCGCCGCTCCCGGACCCCTCCGCAACTAAATAAATGTATTAACCCCTGGCCTCCCACATATCTACCACTTACTAAACCTATTAACCCCTATACCGCCAACCCCCCACATCGCCATAAACTAAATTAAGCTATTAACCCCTAAACCTAACAACCCGCTAACTTTACATTAAATTTTAACTCATCCCCATCTTATAATAAACAATAAGAAACTATTAACCTACCCTAACTTTTATACTAAAATCACATTAAACTACAAATTAAAATTAACTATATTACATATTTAAAAACCTAACCCTACTCAAGTTATTTAAATATACAATAAAGAATTACAAGGTTACAAAAAAAACAACTAAGTTACACAAAATAAAAAAATAAATCAAATATTTAAAACTAATTACACCTAATCTAGTAGCCCTATCAAAATAAAAAAAGCCCCCCCCCCCCCCCAAATAAAAACCCTAGCCTAAACTAAACTGCCAATAGCCCTTAAAAAGGGCCATTTGCAGGGCATTGCCCCAAAGAAATCAGCTCTTTTACCTGTAAAATAAAATACAAACACCTCCCCAACAGTAAAACCCACCACCCACACAACCAAACACCCCAAATAAAAACCCTATCTAAAAAAACCTAAGCTCCCCATTGCCCTGAAAAGGGCATTTAGCTCTTTTTCAGCCCAAAGTCCCCAACCTAAAATTAAAACCGACCCAATAAACCCTTAAAAAAAAAAAAAACTAACACTAACCCCCGAAGATCCACATAGTTTTCGAAGACCAGACATCAATCCTCATCCAAGCGGCAGTAGTCTTCATCTCCAGACTATCTTCCATCAATACTCTCACTGAAAGGTTGACATGATTACTTAAAACTCCAGTCCTTTTTTGAAGGGAACATACCCATTATAGGACAAATCTTCTGCCATCTCCTATAGTGACAAAAGGCAAAGAATGACTGGGGGATAGAGGAAGTGGGAAGGATATTGAAGCCTTTGGCTGGGGTGTCTTTGCCTCCTCCTGGTGGCCAGGTGTTTTATTTCCCCACAGTAAGGAATGAAGTTGTGGACTCTCCCTGCCTTATGGAAAAAAAAAACTTGCTCACATTTTCAGACATTTCTCCTGAATATGCTGTCCTCCAACTTAAAATTGTGACCCCTCGTTTTGGAACTTATTAAAAGTGGAAGCTGAGGGGGGCGGAGCTAGCCACGCTACAGAGTGGTCGCATTTTTTAGGAGCTCTGCAGACCAAGCTTTATATTTACTGATCTATCATACTTTTTTTTCCTTTCCTCTTTTTATTTATCCCTCAATATCCTGCTAACCTTTGGAGGGGCCATATTTTATCTATTAGACAACCAGATTTCATGCCAAAAGAGCTAATAAGTTTATTTTCTTTGGTTGAGCATTCTAACTACGCCACAACACTTGGATTAGCTGACGCTGTACTTCCGGGTCTATGCTCGAGAGCCATATGAGACAGATTGAACAAACCATCGAATCTCGTAGAACCCAGCTACTCCAGGCAGTAATTATACACCTGAGCTTTGTCTCCCTCTCCTTACATACCATCGGAGGTTAACCGCTGTCTAGAGGCTGAGACAAGAAGACGGCAATTAAAACTGCATTGCACCGATCCCCCTGGAGAACTACCTGGGTAGATTCGCTGGCGCTCCTGAGGCGTTGCGCACCACAAGGACCCAAATTGACACCGCTTCTGGTGATTACCTCCTCACGATCTCCAGTGGTCACAGATCAAGCTAACCCTCCACCTACCGTCTCCCGGATCTGACTCTGAAGCGTGATCCACTTCGACTTGGCCATCACGGTAAGCCGCCTGAACTTTGCTCTGCTCACGCAGCTCTTAACCTGTCAATCTCTGCTGAAGCGGTACCCTCCCTGTCACAGACTCTTTGGGGTGCGCTAGATTATATAGCGGTTCACACCGCTCTCATATACTTACAACTAAAGTGCTTAAAGGCCCGTACACCATTCCTGGTATACATCCCCCACGTGGGGACTTCCTCACACACAGAACTAGGCCTTATAAAGTCAAAAGAACTTTAAATAACTGAAGAGAATTTTTCAATTTTCATTCCTCTTTCCTCACTTTGCATCCTGCATTTTCTAAAGCAACGTAGAAGAAATTTGCATTTGAGTAATTAGCCCACATACTTTGGGTGCAGCCCTAAGTATTAGTTATCCTCACATTCAACTTCAGTGTACAAGGGCAGTTTTTCATCACACTCTGCTGCTGAAATTAATTGAACATAAAGACCCTGCTGTGACAGCTACAAATATATACACTGTGAATAAAGAATCCTAGTCCTACTGAACTAATCTCTACTCTCAGTACCAGCCCAAGTATAAAGACATACAGGAAAGCTAACTACCACAACCTGAGAGTTCCTATACTCTTGCTTAAACTGAGGACAATACATTATAAGCTGCATTGGACTTAACTATGTCCTGGAACTAACACCTGAAAGCCAATCAATACCACAAACTTTATATCACGAAGTGTGAACTTCTCTTTCGGATTATTTATTCGCCCTCTCTCCTCTCCCTTTCCCGTTGGCCCACTCTGCCCACGGGTCATATCCCATACCACCTTTTACCCTACTCGCTCGGAGGAGAGCAACTCCCTGAGGAGAGAGGCAACCTACGCAGAAACACATCTAAGTTAGAGAGGTCCAGGAGTAAGAGTCTGTCAGGCGTAGTAAGCTATACCACAAGACAAGTTCCTGGTTTGAAACCAATAATTCACCTCCTCATGCTTGGCTAGGCGCCTTCACTTGGGGGGTGCTGGGTACTCTTTCTCTGCTCCACTCTTCAGAACTGATAACTACTTTAACGCCTGTTGCAGGAAGATATTCAACGAATTGACCTGATTTATACAAGATGGCCCACTCACAAAGAAAGAAACAGAAGCATGGTAACCTACCAAAACGGACTCTTTCAGATCATTTCTCTAATAAGACCTCATTTGAACCAGACATTTCTGATGAAGATTCAAGAGATTCAACCACTTCTACTAAGGAGCCACATAGATCTTTATCTCACTCCACAGAGAGACCTACTCATTCTTCCTCCTCTATACTTGAATCCATTAAGGAACTGTCAAACAAAATGGACTCTCATTACTCATCACTTAAACACGAGCTCAAGACGTCTGTCTCTGAGTTGAAGCGTGATATATCTTCACTTGGTGAGAGAACGGAATCGTTAGAAAAAAAAAACAAGAAGACCTGCATACAGATCATTCAAACTTGCTAATTTATGCTCAGTCATTGGCTGAAATGATTTCCGGTTTAGAAACTAAATTAGCTGACCAAGAGGATAGATCACGCCGGAACAACCTTAGAATTAGAGGTGTTCCTGAGGACATTAACCAGGCTGAACTTCCTAATCACTTGCAGGCTCTCTTCACCGAACTCCTGGGCCCCACCACCCCTCATGAAAATCTTATTGATAGGGCTCATAGAGCTCTCAGACCAAGAGGTGCCCCAGTGGGGTGAACAAGAGATGTGATAGTACGTCTTCATTACTTTACATTTAAAGAGAAAGTGCTCAGGGCCTCGTTCCAGAATAAAAACCTGAAAGATCCGTTCCAGGACACACAGATCTTCCCAGACCTTTCTTCTCACACTTTATCCAGAAGACGTCTATTTCATCAAATCACACAATGTCTGCGGAACAACAATATCAAGTACAGGTGGGGGTTCCCTGTTCGCTTATTCTTTCAATTTAACGATTCCTCATATACCATCACAACATTGGAGCAAGGTTTCCAACTCCTGCAGTCTCTGAAATTACTTCCTCCAGATAACCAGCTGTCCACCACCCAAGAACATCCCAAGAAAGACAACCACACCACCCCCGCCTGGAGACCACTGCATCAAACCTTTAACTTTCAATCCTCTAGGAGTGCGTCTTCACTCTCCTCTCCAAAGGGACTGTAGCTGTAAGAAGTGGAATTCATAAATGCACACAGTAAGCTTTCTATGGCTCTCACTCATTGGACTGTGTACTACCTAACTGATCTTTCATGTCCCATTTCACCTATATTTTTTATCCACGATATGGTACATTTGGTATTATGGACTTCCACCTTAGAACATTCAGTTTTCAGAGACCAGAAGACGACAGACTGGTAATATAATATATTTCAGTTGTGGTTGGACTATATCAGCTCACCCTTTATTTTATGTTGATCATTATATTGTTAATTACTGTGTTGAGTGTTTGTTTGTCACCTACTCATACACGCTCCACATACACTGAGGTTGATATTCCCCCCTCCACAGTAAACCGTCATTAGATCTTGGGATTAAATACCTTATGGAACAATCCTTTCCTAGAAAAGTGACTATTCTTTATAGATTGTAATATGGTAATGTACTGCCTTTTTAACACATCAGTGTTTTATAATTTAGACACTTAGCATACCCTACGTTAATAAGCTGTGCACTTTTACTACGTAGAATTTGTCAGAGCTCTCAGATCACTAACTCCTATCGCTACCTTTATTTAAGGCGGCTTTAACCTAATTATATAGAACCGAAGAGACAGGGCCCCAATATATATCTATACCATTAAGACTTATATTTCTAATCCCTCTCTCTTCATTATAGTCTCCTGACACCAAGTTTAAAAGTACGAATCTAGTTAGTCATACCACACCCATTTTCACACCTGTTGAATACTAAACCTGCAGTATGGGAATTATTTTGATAGAATTGGATTCTGATTGTTCTTAGAAAACTGTAATGTTAGTTGAAACTTTAGTCTTTGTATAATAATATTTACCCTACATCTTTACTTGAAATGTTTGAAAAGTTATACAAGTGTATTTTGGTGCTCTTATTTGATGTACAGTTCATGAGTACTCTACCATTGCCCTTTAAACAGTAGAGCTTTCTTCTTCTGCTTTTCTCTCTTTTTTTTTTTCTTCTCTTTTCTTTCTAGTCTGAGCTTCCTTTCTAAGAGTGGAGCGGTACTATAAACCTAGCACCCCCTCCCCCCCCTATATCTATTAGACGCCTATACCCCCTCCCATCGCTCTCAGGATTATTCCTATTGGCACGTCTGAGGACTCTCAACCCTGAGGTTACGGAGTCTTCCTCTATTACCACCGCTTCAGATATTCTTTCCCTAACCCCTCTTCCCCTATACGATTCCTATATCATTCATAGCTTTTCCTCATTCTATCTTTACTGATCCCACATCCCTTTTCTTTGATTAGGTCTGCATCTCCCTTTTTGCGCCACATATATGATAATTTAATTGTCTCATTTTCAGGCGACTCTAAACCCCCCATTATTCCCTCCCTTCTAACTCCCTTTTACCCCCCAATACACGAGCGGCTCTTGCCCGCTGCATCCCTCTCCCTTAGCCCAAAAATTGGGCGTTTTCAGATTTAAGATTGATAAATAGTTAACCTTTCTTCCTTTTTGTTTATTAAATATACTCTCATAGTTTCCTAAGATAAGATTTGGAGGACCTTCAGACATTTACCCACAATGTCACAGTTACAGTTCATAACACTCAATACCCAAGGGCTTAACTCCCCGACCAAACGTAGCTTACTATTTAACATGCTACAGCGTAACATAATAGATGTAGCCTTCCTCCAGGAGACACATTGGTTAGCTGACACAGGTAACACATACACTAATAGAAAATTCCCCAGAGTAGTAACAGCATCTTTCCACTCTAAATCTAGAGGGGTTGCAATACTGGTCAACTCATCAATACTTTATGAACCTATCTATATAGAGCGTGACCCACAGGCTCGATACATAATTTTAATCACTAGAATTAACTCTAAGATATACACTCTTGTGAATATCTATGCACCTAATTCAGGTCAAATTAGATTTTTTAAACACCTGCTGGAGTCAGTGTCAGCTGTGGCACAGGGAGAGATCATTTGCGGAGGGGATTTTAACCTTATATGGGACCCCCTAATGGATAGAGTGGGCCCCCCAATCTCCACATCGGAGGGGTCACTATTCTATGTCAACAGCTTTTCAAAACTTGTTTAAACAATATGATCTTTATGACGTTTGGAGAGCGGTTCATCCCAACAAGCGGGAATTTACTTTTTATTCAGCCCCTCATAAATCTCACTCCAGGATCGACTTCTTTTTCTTAGGATCGCACCCTCTTAATGCGGTCTCCGACGCAGCAATCTCAGTGGTCTCGTGGTCAGACCACGACTCCGTAAAAATGAACTTAGGCGAATCCTCCCTCTGCCCCCCAAACACCACGTGGCGCCTACGAGATTTCCTTGTTACTTCGCCTTCGCTTAAAGTGGAAACTATGGCAATCTTTGACGAGTTTCTTAGTATAAACTGTACCCCTCCTCTTTCAGAGGAAGTGATCTGGGCCGCCCTAAAGGCATATCTCAAAGGATTCTTTATAGAAAAGGCCTCCCAAATCAAGAAGGCTCAGGGTGCCTCACTGACGTCTCTCAATTGCCAACTCAGATCCTTGAAACTAGAACTTTCTTCCACCTACTCCGCCTCAATAAACTCTCAAATTTCTGAGATCAATAAACAGATAAAGAGTCTGGAAGTAAATAAAACTCAGTCTGCTTTAGAAAAACTTAAACAGGTTTATTATCATAACAGTAATAAAGCTTCTTCACTTTTAGCTAAGAAACTAAGAAATAGAACAGCACAGGCCAAAATATCTTCCATTAACCTTGGTACTGGCCAGGTGACGTCCCCCGCAGCAATTGGCGAAGCCTTCAGGAACTTCTATTATCAACTCTACAATTTGGAATCCACAGATCCTTCCATGACACTCAATCCAAGTGACATTCATAGATATCCATATACACTAAGTCTCCCACGACTTGATCAATCAGATAGGGAGGCTTTGACGTCCCCAATTACTCTTGAGGAAGTTTCCTTGGGCATTAGAGATCTCAAAGTTGCGAAATCCCCAGGTCCGGACGGCTTGACAAGCCAATTCTATAAAACTTACCTGCCTCAGATATCAATGATTCTCTGTAGAGTTTTTAATGAAGTAAAGAACAAAGGTAGCTTCAGAAGAGAGTTTCTTGAGGCATCAATCACTACCATCCCAAAACCGGGTAAAGATCCACAGGAGTGTGGGAGTTACCGCCCGATTTCGTTGCTCAATATTGATATCAAAGTCTACGCAAAGATCTTAGCTAATCGCCTTGCTCGAATAATCTCCTCCCTGGTCCATCCCGACCAGGTAGGATTTATACCCCAAAGAGAAGGCCCAGACGCCACAAGGCGAGTGTTAGACATATTGATTGAAAGTGCAAGAGGAAGCACTCCCACGTTAGCCCTGTCACTAGATGCTGAGAAAGCCTTTGACAGGGTGAGGTGGGAGTACCTATGGGAAACCCTACGGGTATTTGGGATTCCAGAAAAATTTATTACATCAGTCCAAGCTCTCTACTCTAATCGAACAGCCAGAGTTAAAGGAGTAGGATTCCGATCCAAAACATTTGTCATATCAAATGGAACAAGACAGGTCTGCCCCCTGTCCCCACTCCTGTTCGCTCTTTCTATCGAGCCACTTGCACAGGCTATTCGTTTAGACCCAGATATTGTTGGCTTCCCACTGGGGTCACTCCAGCACACCATTTCTCTATATGCAGACGATATCACACTCCTCCTTACAGAGCCCTCTAGGTCACTTCCAGCTGTGTTCAAAATTATCTCCAAATTTAATTCTCTTAGTTACTACAAACTTAATTTCTCTAAAACCGAGGCCCTTCATATAAACTTTGCAGTACAGGACCTTATTGCTCTACAGAGCAAATATAAATTTCAATGGTCCCCCTGCTCTTTAAAGCTGTTAGGTGTCCACCTATCCCCAAATATGTCCTCAGTTATTTCCAAAAACTATACAGAAAATCTCCCAGAGTGGAAAAAACTACTAGACACATGGGACTACCGTGAAATCTCCTGGACAGGAAGGATCGCGACTATCAAAATGTCTTTTATACCAAAGATTACCTACTTGTTTCGTACGCTTCCAATTAATGTTCCCAGATCTATTCTTAACAAACTTCAAAGCCTCATCACCTGCTACGTATGGAAAGATAAGAAACCCCGAACCTCTAGACAAACTCTTCAGAGGCCTAGTGATAGGGGTGGATTAGGGATGCCAAACGTTATTCTATACTATCAAGCTGCTCGTCTAACACATCTTATGGAATGGAGTCTCCACGAGAACCAAGCCTCCTGGAAGGAAGCTGAGCAGTCACTCCTCCCCTTAGGTTTACGATTGAGGGATTTACCTTGGGTGCCGTCCCATTATTGGAAAAACCTTACCACACACCGGTAATTCTAGACACATTACGTTTCTGGGATCAGACGAGACACTTGAACTCTATAGCTCCTCACCCTTCTCCGAGACAATCTATCGTCAGTGTCCTTTTCTGCCTCCCTGATTCGCATATTACTAGTTGGATCTCCTTGGATATAGATTATATCGCTGACCTATATGATCAGGCTAGTGGTATATCCCACTCTGCGATTTGTAATAAATTACGGATCCCGACACCTCTGAAATTCGAGACCTTCCGCCTTTGCTCCATAGTAAGATCATGTGGATTCCCAAAAAAGAACCTCAGACCAGTCACAGCATGGGAGCAAAGATGGTCGCAGCCCCGCAAAATAAAGGGGACCTTATCGTTTCATTATGAGATCTTACTGGCTCCTTCCTCGCAAAACAAAGTCTCTCAGTATTTTGCATGGGAAACTGAGCTGAATTTTATAGCTGACGCTGACTCCTGGTATAAAGAACTTACTTTTACTAAAAAACGAATTCACTGCTCTTCCCTTTGGGAACTTCATTACAAGATCTCGGTAAGATGGCATTTGGTTCCGGTCACACTCCATAGGATATATGACTCACACTCCCCTACCTGTTGGAGGGGTTGTGGGCAATTAGGTACCCAAGCACACATTTGGTGGTTCTGCCCTAAGATCACCGCAGTCTGGCTTCAGATTGCAGAGCTATTACACTCCATAGGTATCACTCCTAAACTAAGCCCTCAAACCTGCTTACTTCATTTGGATTTCCCCACTCTTTCACCAGCACAAAAAGCTTTAACTATTTACATACTAATGTCCACTAAATTAGAAATTGCGAAAGCTTGGAAACAACCCACCCCTCCCTCCTTCTCACAGATCTTAACCACAACTAACTTCCTATCAAAAATGGAAGCATACTCTCACTCTGCCTTAAATAAATTTGATTTCTATTATGAGACATGGACCTCTTGGTGGGAAAAATTCCCCAGATGAAAAGAATTAAAGCATATCAATGACCTCTACCCTAACCCGTTTTCATTATTTGACCCCTTTTATTTGTCTATTTGCTATTTTCTCTTCCTGCCTTATCTTATCCTACCTCCTCTTTATCATATTAGATTCTATGAGAGTAACATCTTTATACTCAAGTTTTTATTTTCTTATGTTTTATTAATCTGAAAATGAGAAATGATAGATCTGTCTTGCAACTGCTTAGATTATTCGTTATGGACGTTTCTGATGTTATTTTGGATTTCATTTGTGTCATTCGTGAATTGCAGATAATGTTGCATGTTTTTGATATATCTGTAACTTGTGAAGATTCTCAAATAAAAAAAATAAAAAAAAAATAGCTAAATATATTAGTATATTTTGTTAGTTCAAATACCCAGTAGTAAAATATTTCATATTTGAAAACTGAAAATTAAATATATTTGCATTTT
Source organism: Bombina bombina (assembly GCF_027579735.1). Lineage (NCBI taxonomy): Eukaryota > Metazoa > Chordata > Amphibia > Anura > Bombinatoridae > Bombina > Bombina bombina. The sequence continues at coordinate 580,204,313 of NC_069502.1, forward strand.
TATGTGTGTTAGTCCTGCAAAATAAATATTGGATATTGGAAAAAAAAAAAAAAAAAAAAAAAAAAAGTGGAAGCTGAAAGCATTTTCCACAAATAAAGAAGTCCCTTCATACATTTGAATGTTTCTATCATGGCACTTTCCCTTTCTCTCCTTAACTACATTTAGATTTTTTTTTTTTTTTTTAAATATGTGTCTTTGTAGGTTTTGTATTACAGACCATGTATTTTACCAGGCCTCCTTTGGTGAGTTTCTAGTTTATTTATAGCCTTCTGGAGATATGGTCTCCACATCTTTACAAAATATTCCAGATGACGCCCAATGACCCTCCTATTTCTGCTACTAATACCTCTCCAAATGCAACCAAGTATTTGACTTGAGAACTGGCCGCACTCATACATTTCCAAGTCCCGCTCCTCTTTAGTTACAGTCAGCAATGTACCATTGAGACTATAATTAGCTTTTGGGTTTTTGAATCCTACATGCATATTTTTGCTCTTGGTAATATTACATTTTAGATACCATTTATTTGCACTGTCCTCCAGTTTTGTTTTTTAACCTCACTGTTAGTTTGACCAACTCCTTCTGATCAACTGTTACAAATCAAATGTAACTGAACAAAACCAAAGAAATGCAAGTCCGAGCTTTAAAACAGAGAAAAAAAATAAATAAATAAAAAAAAAAAAAGTGAGCTCACAATATTATTTAAGCCAAAAAAGGTGTATGGATTTACCACTATCAAACTGAAGTCAAAGAATAGTGGAGAAAAGCAGTTTATATATTATAGCTTTTGAATATTTGTTAAAATTTTATTTGCTGTAATGAGTGGTGTTACAGATAATACATTATTAATAGATTCAAACCATAAATGTAAAAAATAAAGCAATTAAAAAGCCTAGAATATTTTGATGATATTGCAATATTCTAAAAAGACTGAACCGTTGATTTGATGTTTCTTTAGTGGCATTCATTTTTAGACAACTTAGATATTCCCTTCCAAGGAATAATGTAAACCGTAAAAGAACAATGGATGCTCTAAAAAGAGAAAAAACAAAAAGTTAGAAGTATTATCATTATCGGAGATGTATATCCATCCAACAGATTACACAGCGCTATACATAGTTCATAACATTAGTGGGATGCATTACATACAAATACAAGTGCTATAAGGGTACGATACATTTGTAAGGGTGCATAAAAAGTGTATTTGAGTTAATTAAATTATACAAAAAGGAGAGTAATGCTTTGCTCTTGAGCACAATCCGTAGTAGATCACTTGCATACAAAGTGGCCTACAGGTTGGGTGGCTCTCAAGCTTACAATCTAAAGGAGAGGGAATGGACACAGAAGGTAAGGGAGAAAGGAAATAAGTGTGATATAAGGCAGGGTGAACTAAAAGAGTAATTAAACAGGGAACATTACAGAAACAAAAATGTGGAGTCAGTGAGCAAATGAGGTTTGCAAGATAGGTAGCATAATGTGTAAGGGTGTCAGTAAAGAAGCTATGAATGTGAGGCTGTATCTCTATACTGGATCATTAGAGACAGTTGCACCCGATTACTGGTGTTCTACATTAAAAGGGGTATGAAACCCAATTTCTTTCATGATTACAAGAATAAAATTTTACACAAGTTTCCAATTTAAAGAAAGATTTTTTGGTAGCGCCACAAATAATACAAATGTGTCAGTACATAAAATGACAGCAAAATTAAAAAAAAAAAAAAAAAAAAAAATGCAGAAAATTAAAAGCCATCCAATAAGGACCAGCAGAGTAAATTCAGTCTCTTAATAAAAAGAAGTTTCCCATTTACTAATTTGCTTCATTCTCTTGATATGCTTTGTTGAAAAGCATATCTAAATAGGCTCAGAAGCTGCTGATTGGTGGCTGCATTTAGCAGCCTTGTATTATTGGCTCACCCATGTGAATCGCTATTTCTTCAAAGGATACATAAAGAATGAAGCAAAATATATAATAGAAGTAAATTAGAAAGTTGTTTAAAATTGTATCCTCTCTGAATCACGAAAAAACATTTTGGGGTTTCATGTCCCTTTAAGGAAAGCATTTGGGTGGTAGGTGTAGGAAATACAATATTTTGATCTATTCAAATTAGATTAAAATCAATTAAAGTATATAAACCCCCCCCCCCCACTAAAAACAAAGTATTAAAAAGAAAAGTTAGTATGAGAATATGTAAGATTTATTTTTAAATAATGAATACATAAAATGTGTAAAGTTTTACATTCCAGAATGTAATGAGTGCTGCCATGTTGATATAAACATCTCAACTCTAAAGGAATATTGCTGAGGAAAGGTTAGGTTTTGTGAAAACGAGTATCACTGAAAGTACTTTGCTATGCCAAGGTACTTAAAAATAAAGTGATTTAGAAATAATGTAGCTTAAAGGGACAGTAAACATTAAAATCATGTGTGCAAAATTATGTAGCATTATCCTAGCAAAACCTTCAAAAACTCAAGATTTGAGAGTTTTAACCCCCCCCCCCCCCCCCCCCAAAAAAAAGGAATACTTACCTTCCACTCCTCGCCAGCCTCTTCCGTTTTTTTCCTCAAAAGTGCCTCACGGGTGTGCAGTGTAATCACAGTGCGTCCGACCATGGCATTGAACTAAATATAGCGCGCTGCTGCAGCTGTAAGCTGCTTTACCCAGCACAGGAGTGTACTATTTTTAGTTCAATGGCGATCTGGTACGCTGTGATTAGACTGGGGGGGGGGGGGGGGGGGGGGAGAAACAGAATCAGAAAAGGCTGATAGGAGCAGTAGGTAAGTATAGTTTTGGGGTGTTAAATCTGACATCGCTTTCATTTTTGAAGGTGTCGCTAGGATAATGTTGCATAGCTCTGCACATACAACAGAGATTTAGCTGGCTACTTGGGTGATCTACTCAAAACAGGAATTGGTAAGGACAGCAGGAATGCTTGATGTTAATCTAAAAAAAAATCCCAACCTAAATCATTTTCAACAGACAGTATACAATACCTTTGCTAAGTTTGGTTCAACGTGCAGGTTACATGTTTCAATGTTATTGGTTGGTTTAGTACACGTAGTCCTCCCGACTTCCACTTCAATAAAATAGTTAATTCCAGCAACAAGCTTGCAATAAAGGGGGGGAGAAAAAAAAGAAATCCATTTTAGAATTTGAAGAGAACAAAAAAAAAAAAAAAAAAGTTAAAGAGAATGAAGCTAATCTCATAAGAAGTAAAATTGAAAGTGGTTTAAAATTGCATGCTCTGAATCATGAAAAAAAAGGTTGTTGTTTTTGCCCCTTTAATAACCGTAACGTTGCGTTCTCAACCAGAAATAAGCAGTTTAGATCTGTTTGGTTACAGAGCAGCTACGTGCTCCACTTACCTACTGTGTCTGGGAGAAAGTGCTGCCCTTCAATGAAGAGGCCCATACAGTCCTAAGTCTGTATACCTAGGGTTAGCTAGACAATTAGCTTGCTCAGAGAATAGCCACTCGTGTTGTGTGTATGGACTAGTTCTTTTTCTACAGAAAATGTTTGTGAAGTGCAAGCACACCCTGAGTGGTCCCCATCCCATAGAACAGGCTACTGTGCTCATTCCTAAATATAGCAGATCTTGTTACGCAAACCAATCATGATGTAATACGAGTAGTGAAAGTTTGCATAGCTACAAAGTAGTGTTTGATCATTGATGCATTCCCATCATTGCATATTTAACACTTGATTTTTTTCAAGATGTTTTCAATTCAGCTCAGCGTTCCTGCTTATTGCTACTTATGTGCCCAAATCTCCAGAGACCTTCTACAAACAGAAGAGTGAAATTCATACATTAGAACAAGATTTTGTACAAGAATTAAAAAAATGTAAGTGTAGGAAAACACCAGAACATTTTACCTTTTCTTTAAAAATAGTTCACATTAAGACTGCAATAAAAAAAGAGGATTTTCTAATTAACAGAACTTAAAAAGCACCCTGCTAACTTATCAAGATTAATCCTCTAACATCTTTCCCTAATTGGCTTTAGCTAATAACTGCAGACAAATGCATTTTATACTAGCATGATTCATTAGCCTTGTTGTCTGTAGACTAAAAACAGATTGGCTCATAAGCTCCTCCAAATAAGGGAAATGGTGGGAGGAGTTTGGCTATGAAAAAAACCGGCAGTAATAAGGATGTTAATTTGTTTTAAAAAAAATGTTTAGACATGGCTTACGTCATTCTACAGCAAAACAGAAAGAAATGTCTTGTAATTACAAGGTGTTTACTTTCCCTTGTTGTCTAAAAAGTGTGTGTTTTCCCCAATCATAACAACTAGAAGTGCACATGGCAAGCTTCACAAGTAACTCTGCCACATATCTGTCCATAACTGGCTAAAAGACAATATAAAAACTGCATAACAAATCATGTTTCTTAACAAATGCCATGGCCAGCTGCATATTTTCTTGAAGAAAGTCTTGATTGCCTTCCCAAATAAGGCAAGTGCGGAGTCTGTTTTGGCTATTGGAAAAAAATTGCCACAAACAAGCTGTTAAAGGAATAGTCTAGTCAAAATTAAACTTTCATAACTCAGATAGGGCATGCAACAAACAAACTTTTCAATTTACTTTTATCATCAAATTTGCTTTGCTCTCTTGGCATTTTTTGTGGAAAGCTAAACTTTTTTTTTTTTTTTTTTTTTTTTTTTTAAACATTACAAATTCTGGAGTAGACTGTCCCTTTAACGCTCTAAAATGTTCACTTACCCAATATGTTCATTTAGTGCAGAAAAATCTCATTACAATGCGTTTACTGTCCCTTTAAGATACATGGATAGATTAAGGCTTTATAGGGTTGGGGGTGTTTTAGGTGTTGCAATTACAAAAAGTCTACTTCCCTAAGGGACAATGCCTTGATTTAACAACACACATTTTTAAAATCTGCGTTTTCCAAGCCCCTTTGGAGGCTTATTGTAGCCTTTGTTTAAAGGGAGACTGAACCCAATTATTTAATTCATGATTCAGATAGAGCATGAAATTTTAAGCAACTTTCTAATTTACTCCTATTAGCAATTTTTCTTCGTTCTCTTGCTATCTTTATTTAAAAAGCAGGAATGTATATCTTAGCAGCCAGCCCATTTTAGGTTCAGCACCATGGATAGCGCTTGCTTATTAGAGGCTTACATTTACCCACCAATAAGCAAGCATAACCCAGGTTCTTAACCAAAAATGGGCCTGCTCCAATACATCACATTCCTGCTTTTTAAATAAAGATAGCAAGAGAACGAATAAAAATTGATAATAGGAGTAAAGTAGAAAGTTGCATGTTCTATCTGAATCATGAAAGAAAGAAAAAAAAAAAAAAAAAAAAAAAGTGTCCCTTTAAACTAGTTGGTTACTGCATTATGGTCATTTTTCCACTCCATCGTTTTCTCACCTCAGGAAGTAACACTGTTTATAGCAGAGGCATGCACAGGTGCTAACAGTACAATTAGTCAGTCACAACTAAGTGCCCAGAAAGAACCGTTTAAGATTACTCATATCACTTGTCATGAAAAATTGTTTTGTTTCATCCAGAATTAGTTTGAAACTCAAATGGTCCACCATTTTTATGAGAAATGTCATTAGGGCAGCAACTTAAAGCTGAACAAAGTTTTAGTAGTAGGTAGTGCTACAAGCCAACAGCAGCACAAAAATGTGTTTCTTATCCACTTGCCTGCATATTACGATAATGGGTCATCATGCAAAATGCTGCCTTGAGTGCATAATGACCCATTCTCCTCATGATTGGGAGATCACAGCACCATATTGTCAATTCCCCTGCAGTATTGGCACTCCCAGAATTACACAGGAGTGCTGGTGATGTTCCCAAAACATGCGGCCCACAACACTAGCCACAGACTTACAAGACCCCTCATTTGATAGTATCACCTGCTCTTTCAAATGGCGGTGGTCTTAGAAAAATATAAAAACAATACATGGGGGCTAGGACATTATATATAAAATAAATAAAAAACAAGTCTGTTAGGTCTAGAGACCCCAAATGATTATTTTCTAGTAGGCAAGTCCCTCTTAAAAAATAAATAAATTATATATATATATATATATATTTTTTTTTTTTTTAAAGTGTGCTTTTAATTCTGCCTATCTATATTCTAACCCCGAAAGCCCAGTAGGGCCCCTATTTCACATGTGGCTACCCTTGATGACAGTTTAGCAAGGTGATCACAGTAACAGTGGTCACCTGGCCTGTTTCAATATTTACTAAAATCTTAAAAAAAAAAAAAAAAAAAAAAAAAAAAAAAAAACACTTTCTAACTTTGCCCCCCAAAATCTGTTACACATCTACAACCACCAAAAAACACCCATGCTAAATAGTAGGGATGCACCGATACCGATACTAGTATCGGTACCAAGTATTTGCATGAGTACTTGTACTCGTGCAAATGCACCAATACTTATACCGATACCTCCACTTCCTACCCATATGCTATCTTGTGGCGTTTTTTCAAACTGCATGTTCCCATTTCATTTTAAGCTGAAGTGGAGACTAAACTAAAAATATTTACTACTGTTCTGCCAATACAAATTGCTGTTATTTGTATTATTGTAGGAGAGATCACTGTACCTCGTTCAGACAAACCCCTGAAGTACCGGTCAGTTAATAAACTGAGATTTCCAGCTCTGGCTAAAATGGTCCAAAAATATCTTTCTGCCCCATGTAGTAGTGTGGAAAGTGAAAGACTGTTCAACTTAGAGTAAAACCTCCTTACTGATAGCAAAAACAGACTTATAGCTGAACATGCAGAGAGGCTTCTGTTCTGTTCCTTAAAAAGAACTTGCCACTAACTTTTGAAAAATTATTCTAATTGCTAAATTGCCTTTTTACTGCTAGTTCTCATCTTGCACAATGATGTTCAAAACATACTGTACTCTGAGGAACATCCATAGGTTAGCTTATATAATTGCAGGAAGAGTACTCATGGCAAAAATTAAGTTAATTCCAATGAGCACTCATCCTGCAATTATAGGACTAGATTTAAAATACATTTGATTGTTAAGCTTTATCAATGCTTTGTTCACATTTCCAACTCCATAGACTTTAGCATAGCATTGGTAAAACTTACCAGTCAAATGTAATTTAGCCCATAGTGTTGTTCCCCATGATTAAACAGTGCACTGTTCTATTTTTACTATATTGCACTTTTGGTTGGTTGTGATTTTATATTTGTTATTGTTGTTATTAATATATTTTATAGTAATATTTTTTATTTATAAACATGTTCTGTGAAGTTTATGACAAATAAACTGTTTTATTATTTCATAATGTCTTTTAAGTTACAGTCCTTCATAATTATAAAGAAGGAATCTTAACCAAGCACAATACAGACTAATTGTTTAACTGTCACATGACATAAAAAAAAAAAAAAAAAAAAAGTATCGGTAATTGGTATCGGCGAGTATTTGAAAACAAGTATCGGTACTTGTACTCGGTCTTAAAAAAATGATATCGGTGCAACCCTACTAAATAAATAGTTTCTAAATTTTGTCCTGAGTTTAGAAATACCCAATGTTTACATGTTCTTTGCAAGTTATAGGGCCATAAATACAAGTAGCACTTTGCCATTTCCAAACCACTTTTTTTTTCAAAATTAGCGCTAGTTACATTGTAACACGGATATCTTTCAGGAAACCCTGAATATCCCTTGACATGTATATATTCTTTTTTTAGAAGACATCCCAAAGTATTGATCTAGGCCCATTTTGGTATATTTCATGCCACCATTTCACCACCAAATGCGATCAAATTTAAAAAAAAAAAAAAAAAAATTGTTCACTTTTTCAAACTTTTTAGGTTACTCACTGAAATTTACAAACAGCTTGTGCAATTATGGCATAAATGGTTGTAAATTTTTCTCTGGGATCCCCTTTGTTCAGAAATAGCAGACATGGCTTTGGCGTTGCTTTTTGGTAATTAGAAGGCCGCTAAATGCCACTGCGCATCACACTTTTATTATGCCCAGCAGTGAAGGGGTTAAATTAGGGAGCATGCAGGGAGCTTTTTAGGGTAATTTTAGCTTTATTGTAGTAAACAACCCAAAGTATTGATCTAGGTCCATTTTGGTATATTTCATGCCACCATTTCACTGCCAAATGTGATCAAATAATAAAAAATAAAAAAAATATATGTTTTCCAAATTTTAGGTTTCTCACTGAAATCATTTACAAACATCTTGTGCAATTATGACACAAATGGTTGTAAATGCTTCTCTGGGATCCCCTTTGTTCAGAAATAGCAAACATATATGGCTTTGGCGTTGCTTTTTTGGTATTTAGAAGGCCGCTAAGCATCACGTGTATTATGGCTAGCAGTGAATGGGGTTAATTAGGTAGCTTGTAGGGTTAATTTTAGCTTTAGTGTAGAGATCAGCCTCCCATCTGACACATCACACCCCCTGATCCCTCCCAAATAGCTATCTTACCTCCCCCACCCCACAATTGTCCCCTCCATCTTAAGTACTGGCAGAAAGTCTGCCAGTACTAAAATAAAAAAATTAAAAAAAAAAAAAAAAAAAGGGTATTCTTTTATCTTTGCATATTTACATATGCTGCTGTGTAGGATCCCACCTTAGCCCCCCAACAACTCTCTAACCCCCCCCCTCTACCGTCTTGGGAGCCATCTTGGGTACTGGCAGCTGTCTGCCATTGCACAGTTTACAATATAAAAGATGTATTTTTTTTATTTATTTTTTTCTGTAGTGTAGCGGTTCCCACCCGCTCCCTCCCCGTGCACGCCAGCCGCCCCCCTCTCAGACTCAGAACCCATCGATGGCCGCCCACGAATGTGGACATCGATGTCCGGTACAGAGAGGGCCACAGAGTGTCTCTCTCTGCACCGGAGGGGTAAAAATGGTTATTGCAGGATGCCTCAATATCGAGGCATCACTGCAATAACCGGAAAGCAGCTGGAAGCGATCAGGATCGCTTCCAGCTGCTTTCCAGACCGACGACGCACGCCCTCAGGCGTTAACTGTATTTTTTCTGAGGACGTATGGCGTACGTCGTCGGTCATTAAGGGGTTAATAAATAAAAAAAAGTTTTGTTTTTGCTGAGGTATTCTCACATGCCTTGAAATATAATAGTATATTCTGAATATGCTGAAAAAAATAAAAAGTTGGTTCTGGTAAAACGTAAATTTCTTTGTCTAAAATATTGTTGATCCAGCAATGTCTGGATGTGTTTGTATGGAAAACACTGATTTGTGTGTCTTTTTAAATTAGATATGGAGCTGACAGGATCCGGCTGTTTGGTCTTTTGGGGAAGTTTTTGTCTAAAATGCCTGGTCCTTAAGGGGTTAAACGACAGCATTTTCAGCATTTTTCCCATCACTACATTTAAACAGGTAAATATATAAAAAAAAATGGCTTTATTTCTATCAAAACTATACATAATGCGATCAAATTAAAAAACAAAATCATAATTTTTTTTCACAATTTTAGGTTTCTCACTGAAATTATTTACAAACAGCTTGTGCAATCATGGCACAAATGGTTGTAAATGCTTCTCTGGGATCCCCTTTGTTAAGAAATAGCAGACATATATAGCTTTGGCATTGCTTTTTGGTAATTAGAAGGCAGCTAAATGGAGCTGCACACCACACTTTTATTATGCCCAGCAGTGAAGGGGTTAATAAGGTATCTTGCTGTGTTCATTTTAGCTTTAGTGTAGAGATTAGCCACCTACCTGACACATCCCACCCCCTGATCCCTCCCTGACCCCTCTCAAACAGCTCTCTTCCCTCCCCCACCTCACAATTGTCACCGCCATTTTAAGTACTGGCAGAAAGTCTGTAATAAAATAAGTCTGTATTCAAATAAAAGGCTTTTTTTGTATAAATATTCTGCAGTGTTGGATCCCCTTAGCCCCCAAACCCTGATCCCCCCCAAACAGCTCTCTAGCCCTCCCCCCCTCTACCTATTTGCCGCTATCTTAAGTACTGGCAGCAGTCTGCCAGTACCCAGTTTGCTGCAAATTAGTTACAAAAAAGTTAAAATATTTTTTCTTTCTGTAGTGTAGCTGCCCCCCCTCAATACCCTACCACCCTCCCAGGTCCATTTATGACAACAGATCCCACATAGTATCCCCCCTCATTGCCCCTACCTTCCTCAATGACGCAGGTATACATATTTTTTTCGGCTTCCCTGTAGCATGGCATAGCGGTCCCACCCACTCCCGTCTTCCAGCGATGGGCTGCCCACCCGCCTCCCTCCTTAAACTCCCACCAATGATTGGCACCACCGCTGTCCGATGTAGAGAGGGCCACAGAGTGGCCCTCTCAGCATCAGCAACTCTGCAAATCTATTTCTGCAGTGCCCCACTTGTGGGGCATGCAGAAATAGCACAATCTCACAATTTTGAGCAAGATCACGGCAGAGAGAAGCCCAGGACTGCAGCAACATACAGGGTATGTTGCTGGTCCTTAAGGGCATAACGACCAGCGTTGTAAAAGGTACGGCCCTGGTTGTTAAGGGGTTAATAGAGTTGAATCTGTAAGAATCCAGATGTTTTTATAGCATAAGATTCAGCAGTGTGTTTCTGTGGAAAAGGTGTGTGTGTGTGTGTGTGTGTCTCTAAAGACATGGATCCGGCTATTTTTCTGTATTCAAAAATAAAAAGTCAGTTCTGGTAGGATCCTGATGATTTTGTGTAAAATATTGTTATGTTTAAATTAGACATGTATCCAGTAGGATCCAGCTGTTTTTCTGTAAAACACAAAAAGCCGGTTCTAGAAGGAGCGAAATTCTTTGTGTAAAAATAGTGTTGGATCCAGAAGTGCCTGGATGCGTTTGTGGAAAACATGTAAGTTTGGGTGTACATCTAAATTAAACATTGATCTGGCAAAATCCAGCTGTTTTTCTGTAAAAAGTGTAGGTTCTGGCAGGATCAAGATAATTTTCTGTGAAATAGCTTTGGACCAAGAAGTGTCTGGATGTGATTGCGTGGTAAACACGTAGATTTGTGCATGTTGGAGTAAATTAGACATAGATCTAGCAAAGATCTGACTTTTACCCACTTCCTGCCAAAAAGACACACAGACAAAAGTTATGACCTCACCCCATATTCAAAATTTTAAAAAACAATCATTCCATTTGTTAGATCAACTTTTTTTTTTTTGTTAGAACTACTCTAAAATATTTATCTTTTTCAGGGGGGGCTAACCCGTAGCCAGCCCACCCTCAACAAAAATTTTGACAAAATGTTATTGATTATGATAGCTCCACGTTAGATCAGCCAAAAGTTTTGTTAGATCTAGTCTAATTCCTGAGATATAGCTTTTTTTAGGAGGGGGCTAGCCCCACCAACTGAAATCTGAACAAAATGTAATTGATTTTGATAGATATACGTTAGATCTATCACACAAAATGCAGTATTCACAATCCTAGTTTGTGTGCTTGGGAGGGGTGATCACAGGCTTGCGTATGTGTGATGTGCGTGCATATTAGTGGGTGTATGTGTGATGCGTTTGCATATGAGTGGGTGTGACACACTGCAAGCGGAGCCGCCTGAGGTCGCATAGCTGACATATCAGATGAAATATTTGAACTTCAGAAGCAATGCGAAGCAGCTGGTTTGCCTTGCGCCACATCCCTTGCAGTGTGTCAGCCTTAAGTGGGTGCATGTGTAATGTGCGTGCATGTGGGGTCTGCGTTAATACGAGTGTATTTCTGTAGTGCTGGATGTCACACATTGGGGGATATTTACCATCTCTGCAGGCTTCATATCCAGGTGAAATTTAACTTTGCACAAGAGTATTCTTGTGCAACGCCGTCCCCTACTGTGGTGCAAACAGTTGCACTATAGCACAGCATTTCAATCATCCTGAACAAGTGAGTGTTAAATAAGAAATGGGGGTGGGCTGCTTTGCCTTAAAATGCCTGGGCCTATTTTTGGTTCCACTCCGGCCCTGTCGATCACTCTGTCACACACACCCCCTTCACCCAGCCACACTCACCTTATCACATTAACCCACTAATCCTGTCACACTCACCTCCCCCCAACCCTGCCACACTCACCCTATCACATTAAACCAGGGGTGCTCAACCTTTGGCCCCCCAGATGTTGTGGACTATATCTCCCATGATGCTTTGCAAGAATTATGGCTGTAAGAGCATTATAGGAGATGCAGTCCATAACATCTGGAGGGCCAAATGTTTGAGCACCCCTGCATTAACCCCTCCAAACCGGTCACTCTACCCCCCCCCCCCCAACCATTCCACACTCAACCTGTCACATAAACCCCCCCAATCCGCCACACTCCCCTCCCCCTGTCATACTACCTCCTCCAACCATGCCACACTCAATCCCAACCCTGTCACACTTACCCTATCACATTAATGCCTTTAAACCTGTCACACTCTTCCACACTCACGCTGTCACATTAACTCTCCAAATCCTGTCACACTTACCTCCCCTCGCCCTGTCACACTCCCTTCTCTACCCAAGTCACATTCACCCCAACCCTGTCACACTCCCTTCTCTACCCAAGTCACATTCACCCCAACCCTGTCACACTCATATGGTGATGAATACTTAGGAAATGTTGGGAGACATGTAATATGTCCAAAGAGGGACACTATGGTTTTGGGGAGAGTGGCTGAAGGTCATTGCTGAATGTCTCTTGGTCTTGTGCAGAGTTATAATAACGCCCCCCACAGGCCAAATGTACCCAGTGCGTGCAGGAGCACTGACAGGTCTGTGCATAGGCGTGCTCTCCTGCATGCAACCACTGGGGACAGAATTATTGTGCAGCGACACCGGAGGACTCATGGGCTGTGTGCAGCATGAGAAATAGAAACATTTTTTTTAAAAGGCTTGTGAATCTGGCCACAGCAGCTGACACCCTACCGGGTAATCTCTCAGTATGTCAGTCTGACCCTGGTTTAGCCTTTTTTATGGAAATGCATGCTAAATGATAGAAAGGGAAATCTATAGAAAGTGAAAAATTAAAATATTTAAAAAGGTTTTAATTTTAAAATGCTCATTTCTTTAAAGAAACAGATTTGTATGCTTGTTTTTTTCTTTACTCTTGGCTCATAAAACAGCATATAAAGATTAAAGAGACACGCCTAGATAAAATAAATAACCATTCATTTAAAAAAAATTAAACTATTTGAATTTAAATTCTGCAATAATAATTATAATCATGGACTAGACCCCCCCAATGTGTCCCTATTTTTTTTATTATTATTATTTTATCCAATGGGACTCAACCTAACCTGATCTAACACATATCTATCAAACTCAGATTGTGAATACCGCCTCTTGTGTTATAGATCTAACGGAAAAAAACCTGTTGATTTAACATATATCTATCAAAATCAAAAAATTTGATCCAGATTTCAGTTGAGGGGGGCTAACCAGTGATCACCCCTCCCCCGCACACAAAATAGGATTGTGAATACCACCCCTTGCATGATAGATCCAACGTATATCTATCAAAATCAATAAAAGTTTGTCCAGATTTCATTTGAGGGGGGGGGCTAGCCCCCCTCATTAAAAATGCAATCTCTCAGTAATTAGACTAGATAAAACAAAACTTTTGGCTAATCAAACCCGATCTAACCTAGAGCTATCATAATAACATTTTGGTTGAGGGGGACTGGCTATGGGTTAGACCCCCCTGAAAAAGATTGTTAATATTTCATATTTTAGAGTAGATCTAACGAGAAAAAAAAAAAAACAGTTGATCTAACAAATGGAATGATCGTTTGTTAAAATTTTGAATATGGGGCGGGCTAACCAGGGTGAGGTAAGGTTATGGGCACATGGATTTCACTCTAATAGCCATAATAAAAAATAATAATCAGAAGCCAGTATGAGCTACTTGACCCCTAGATTATAAATAACACCAAAACAAAATACAAAAAAATAAAAATATAGTGAAGATCTATAAATACAATAAAGACACAACATGTAAGGCAGGCTTGGAAAAAGGATTACAGGAAAAGGGGGTAAGATCCATATCATGATGCCTTTTTGCTCATGTGTTAGTGTACATGCGTTAAGCGTATATATAGTATCAGTTTATGTTTAACAGCGTTTTTCAACCAGTGTGCCGTGAGAGATCCTCAGGTGTGCCGCGGCAGTCTGACAACAGTGTGACTTTTTTAATTTTGCTTTTTACTCCCAGTACAGGGGTGTCCCTCTTTCAAATTTTGAAGGGAGGTATGTGACAGGTTCATCAGGCAGACAGGCTGGCACCATTTACAGCCATGACATATTGACATTCATTCACAGACAATCATGATTTTTTGTGAATGAATGTCAATAGGTCACGTATAGTTTGTAGGAGGCATGGCATCACAGCACAATAAATACAGTGTGTATATATATATATATATACACACGGTTGAAAATCACTGATGTATAGCATTGTTTATGCAAGTTTAAACTACTAAACACTAAGCTGATGTAAAACGCCAGACCCGTTACTTATTTCAACACACAAGTAATTTAAATTTACTACATTTAGCGTGTTTTTCATTTTACACCAGTGATATCGTCATGATGTATATACAGAGATTTCCTCTGAGGCTTTGAGCTTGTTGTTTACTGAAGCACAACAGAGAGGAGACACTGGCAGAGTGCTCCTAACTGAATACTGGTGCGCAGCGAGACAAAGGAGAGGAACTTCTGAGACATCAACTTATAATGATAATCCTAAACATTTGGCTTTGGGGGTAAACAACAACTCTATTTAACTGTAACACCCATGAGCTTACTAATCGTTTACATAACACTTTGTGTTTTTATTTGCATACCTGCTTCTCCACAGATACCACTCTGGTCGCCTTGCTGACATACATATCATTGCTGCCTTTGTTAAACTCTCTCATAGCGAATGTCAGCGCCTCTTGAACATCATCGTCATCCGCATTTGCTTTCATCGGTGCTCCGACCGCCTTACCCCTGCGTGCGGTATTAGCAGTAGCTGCTGAAAAAGCAGCGCATACCAGCACCAATACAAACAGCTTACAATACATTCTGACTACTACTGAATTGTGTACGCAGCAGCTGCATATATATGGGGTGGTGACTAGATCCCATCCTTCTAAAAGACCAGCTGACAACAGTCACGTGACTGCAGTCATCATCACACGGTACAGTGACTGAGTCAGAGTTGAGGCTGCATAAGGGCTAGAGAGAGACTCAAACCAATAGGAGTTTGTTTTTCTTCTGTAGCTCTCAGCATGACCTTTGTATGTGTTTTTTATGAGATAAGCTGGGATCCTTATTAGAGGCTGATTTTTGATTTATAACAGATAATTGTAGTTTTTCATATGCATGTGGGAGTGAAAGATTCAGGGGTTGTAATTAGTGGCATTCACCTACAATTATTAAGATACATATTTTACATTTTTATTTAAAATGAAAACATCGGAATTAGGGTTGATGAGCTTATATTGTCACTATAAAACAACTACCTTTTGTGTATTGATGCGGTTGATCATTATTATTCAGTATTCTTTGTGTGCTTGAAATATTACAGAAAGGGATTACTGGGTAAGGTACTAATAGCTGTTCTGTGTTAAGTTGATGGGAAAGTCTTCTGTTTTATAAGCATGAAGAGGGCGTTAATGTAGATTTCATGGATTAATAAGGATGACATTTTTTAGGGTGGAAGGGCAGTAATTACATTTGCTGTAATATTTTTTTTCCTCTGATTTATTTTCCATTCATAGCATTTATAGGTAATCTCTTATTTTAGCGTATTTTATTAGATGCATCTGCCCAATTCCAGACATCCCAACTCTCCCTGAAGTTCAGGGAGTCTCCCTGATTGTAATAGCGGCTCCCTGATGCCAGCAAATGGAATGCAATCTCCCTGAAACTCCAAGTACCATCATCCAATGTGGCCCAAATCGGAAAAGTGTTTCTTTAAGGAATGCCTTTAGTTGCTGGGACGTTATAGAACCCTCAAAGCATCAGTAACCAGAAAGCCCCCACTGATTTTAATAAAATAAAACACAAATACTACTTTATTTACTGCACGTAATTAAATTTCGTATTCTATAATATTTAAGCATTCAACAAGCGCACGATCACTGGAAAATAGGTTTGTTGTATGTGGTTGTGCAATAAGGCTACTTTTTTTTTAATGTGACTTTAGTGGGAAGCTACTTTAATGATAAGTCTCTATCTTATTTAGGGTTTCAAGGTGTCCAATATATAACTGGGAGGGGGGGTGGCAGCGCAGTAGCAGGAGAAGCCACCTCCCTGAAATGAGTTTTTGCAGGTTGGGATGTCTGCAATTCAGTATTTTAACGTATGCATTTACACAACATCCACTATTTTGTACAAAACATTTCTGCATCTGTAACTGTATTCAGCTAAATAATGGAATAGCAATTTATGACCATTAAATCAATCAATCTCTGTCTGCACCGCTGTATCTCTCTCCTAACCCCCCCCCCACTTCATGATCTAAAGTAGGTGTGATGAGAGTGGGAAGTGACGTCACCAGATGGGGGCGTGGTTTTTAGGGGATTGATTGTCTATGTCGCAGTTACCAAGTTAGATGTGTTGTACAAGCTGTATACTTCTATGCTCTGCAATAAAATAGCGTTGTACCTTCTATGCTGTGTCCTGCATCTCATGACATGGTGTCAGAAGTACTTCCCTGCCCTTCTGTTTCCTGATTAATGACGATGTTGAAGTTTACCCCACCTGAGCCTTTTAATTTCTCTCAGCCTACAGCTTGGCCCACATGGCGTCAGCAGTGGCGGCTGGTGACTTTTGAGGATGGGGGAGCACTAGCCCCGCCCCTCAGATGGCTCCGCCCATTTTAATGTGTGTGTGTATGTATATATATCTATATATAACTTATATTATCAAATGTGCTTCATTCTCGTTGTATCCTTTATTGAAAGAGCATCAATATCCCACTGAGCGCTAGTTGAACATATTGGGTGAGCCAATGACATGAGGCATATATGTTCAGGCACTAAACATAAGTTAATTCCCAGTAGTGCATTGCTGCTTTTGAGCCTACCTAGGTATCCTTTTTTACAACAGATA